>NW_025219987.1:937787-939206 GCF_014825855.1 Bombus pyrosoma
AAGTATAACGTTAAGTAGTATTATGATATAACGTATAACGTTATATGGTATTACGATATAACGTATAACGATATGTGGTATTACGTTATAACGTATAACGTTGCATAGTATTATGATATAACGCATAACGTTATATAGTATTATGATATAATGTATAACGTTATATAGTATTATGATATAACGTATAACGATATGTGGTATTACGTTATAACGTATAACGTTGCATAGTATTATGATATAACGTATAACGTTATATAGTATTATGATATAACGTATAACGTTATATAGTATTACGATACAACGTATAACGATATGTGGTATTACGTTGTTATCAGTAACGTTATTTGGTATTACGAAGTAACGTATAACGTTATATGGTATTACGATATAACGTATAACGTTATATGGTATTACGATATAACGTATAACGTTATATGGTATTACGATATAACGTATAACGTTATATGGTATTACGATATAACGTATAACGATATGTGGTATTACGTTATAACGTATAACGTTGTATAGTATTATGATATAACGCATAACGTTATATAGTATTATGATATAGCGTATAACGATATGTGGTATTACGTTATAACGTATAACGTTGTATAGTATTATGATATAACGTATAACGTTATATAGTATTATGATATAACGTATAACGTTATATAGTACTACGATACAACGTATAACGATATGTGGTATTACGTTGTAATCAGTAACGTTATATGGTATTACGATATAACGTATAACGTTATATGGTATTACGATATAACGTATAACGATATGTGGTATTACGTTATAACGTATAACGTTATATAGTATTGTGATATATAGTATAACGTTATATAGTATTATGGTATAACATATAACGTTATATAGTATTATGATATAACGTATAACGTTATATAGTATTACGATATAACGTATAACATTATATGGTATTACGATGTAACGTATAACGTTTTATAGTATTATGATATATATAGTATAACGTTATATAGTATTATGGTATAACATATAACGTTATATGGTATTACGATATAACGTTATATGGTATTACGATATAACGTATAACGTTATATGGCATTACGATAAAACGTATAACGATATGTGGTATTACGTTATTACGTATAACGTTATATAGTATTATGATATAACGTATAACGATATGTGGTATTACATTATAAATTAAAGCGTTAAGTAGTATTATTATATAACGTATAACGTTATATGGTATTACGATATAACGTATAACGATATGTGGTATTACCTTGTAATCAATAATGTTATATGGTATTACTTTATAACGTATAACGTTATATAGTATTATGATATAACGTATAACGTTATAAAGTATTATGATATATAGTATAACGTTATATAGTATTAGGATATAACGTATAACGTTAT
>NW_025219987.1:939706-941754 GCF_014825855.1 Bombus pyrosoma
TATAACGTTATATAGTAATATGGTATAACGTATAACGATATGTGGTATTACTTTGTAATCAATAACGTTATATGGTATTACGTTATAACGTATAACGTTATATAGTATTATGATATGACGTATAACGTTATATAGTATTGCGATATAACGTATAACGTTATATGGTATTACGATATAACGTATAACGATATGTGGTATTGCATTATAAATTATAACGTTAAGTAGTATTATGATATAACGTATAACGCTATATGGTATTACGATATAACGTATAACGATATGTGGTATTACCTTGTAATCAATAATGTTATATGGTATTACGTTATAACGTATAACGTTATATAGTATTATGATATAACGTATAACGTTATATAGTATTATGATATATAGTATAACGTTATATAGTATTAGGATATAACGTATAACGTTATATAGTATTAGGATATAACGTATAACGTTATATAGTATTACGACATAACGTATAACGTTACATGGTATTACGTTATAACGTATAACGTTATATAGTATTATGATATATAGTATAACGATATGTGGTATTACGTTATAACGTTTAAAGTTATATAGTATTAGGATATAACGTACAACGTTATATAGTATTACAATATAACGTATAACGTTATATGGTATTACGATATAACGTATAACGATATGTGGTATTACGTTATAACGTATAACGCTATATAGTATGATGATATATAGTATAACGTTATATAGTACTATGATATTGCTTATAACGTTATATAGTATTACGATATAACGTATAACGTTATATTGTATTATGATGTAACATATAACGATATATAGTATTATGATATACAGTATAACGATATGTGGTATTACGTTATAACGTTTAACGTTATATTGTATTATGATATAACATATAACGTTATATAGTATTATGATATACAGTATAACGATATGTGGTATTACGTTATAACGTTTAACGTTATATAGTATTAGGATATAACGTGTAACGTTATATTGTATTATGATATAACATATAACGTTATATAGTATTATGATATATAGTATAACGTTACATAGTATCATGATATAACGTATAACGTTATATAGCATCATGATATATAGTATAACGTTATATAGTATTATGATATAACGTATAAGGTTATATAGTATTACGATATAACGTATAACTTTATAAGGTATTACGATATAGCGTATAGCAATATGTAGTATTACGATATAACGTATAACGTTATATGGTATTACAATATAACGTATAACGTTATATGGTATTACGATACAACGTATAACGATATGTGGTGATACGTTATAACGTATTACGTTATGTAGTATTATGATACATAGTATAACGTTATATAGTACTATGATATTGCGTATAACGTTATATAGTATTACGATATAACGTATAACCTTATATTGTATTATGATATAACATATAACGTTATATAGTATTATGATATATAGTATAACGATATGTGGCATTACGTTATAACGTTTAACGTTATATAGTATTAGGATATAACGTACAACGTTATATAGTATTACGATATAACGTATAACGTTATATGGTATTACAATATAACGTATAACGTTATATGGTATTACGATACAACGTATAACGATATGTGGTAATACGTTATAACGTATAACGTTATGTAGTATTATGATAGATAGTATAACGTTATATAGTAATAAGATATAACGTATAACGTTATATAGTATTATGATATAACGTATAACGTTTAGTAGTACTATGATATAACGTATAACGTTATATGGTATTACGATATAACGTATAACGATATGTGGTATTACATTATAACGTATAACGTTTAGTAGTACTATGATATAACGTATAACGTTATATGGTATTACGATATAACGTATAACGTTATGTGGTATTATGTTGTAATAAATAATGTTATATTGTATTACGATATAGCGTATAGCAATATGTAGTATTACGATATAACGTATAACGATATATGGTATTACAATATAACGTATAACGTTATATGGTATTACGATACAACGTATAACGA
>NW_025219987.1:942254-944529 GCF_014825855.1 Bombus pyrosoma
TATACGTTATATCCTAATACTACATTACGTTATGCGTTATGTCGTAATACTGCATAACGTTATACCTTATTTCACAATACCACGTAGCGTTATACGATATAGCATAATACTATATAACGTTATACGTTATAACGTAACACCACATAACGTTATACGTTACATCGTAATACCACATAACGTTATACGTTATATCGTATTGCAATATGATGTTATACGTTATATACCAGTACTACATTACGTTATACGTCATATCGTAATACCACATAACGTTATACTATATAACTTTATACGTCATATCGTAATACCACATAACGTTATACTATATAACTTTATACGTCATATCGTAACACCACATAACGTTATACGTTATAACGTATTGCTATATGACGTTCTACGTTATATCCTAATTCTACATTACGTTATACGTCATATCGTAACACCACATAACGTTAACGTTAGATCGTAATACCACATAACGTTATACGTTATAACGTAACACCACATAACGTTATACGTTACATCGTAATACCACATAACGTTATACGTTATATCGTATTGCAATATGATGTTATACGTTATATACCAGTACTACATTACGTTATACGTCATATCGTAATACCACATAACGTTATACTATATAACTTTATGCGTCATATCGTAACACCACATAACGTTATACGTCATATTGTATTGCTATATGACGTTATACGTAATATCCTAATACTACATTAGGTTATACGTCTAATCGTAATACCACATAACGTTATACGTTATAACGTAATACTATATAACGTTCTACGTTATATCCTAGTACTGCATTACGTTACACGTCATATCGTAATACCACATAACGCTGTACGTTATAACGTAATACTATATAACGTTATACGTCATATCGTCACACCACATAACGTAATACGTTATATCGTATTGGTATGTGACATTATACGTAATATCCCAATACTACATAACGTTATACGTCATATCGTAATACCACATAACGCTATACGTTATAACGTAATACTATATAACGTTATACGTTATATCGTAACACCACATAACGTTATACGTTATATCGTATTGCTATATGACGTTATACGTTATATCCTAATACTACATTACGTTATACGTTATATCGTAATACCACATAACGTTATACCTTATTTCATAATACCACGTAGCGTTATATGGTATAACATAATACTATATAACGTTATACGTTATATCGTAATACTATATAACGTTCCACCTTATATCGTAATACCACATAACGTTATACATCATATCGTAATACCACATATCGTTATACGTTATAACGTAATACTACATAACGTTATACGTTATATCGTAATACTACATAACGTTATACGTTATTTCATAATACCACGTAGCGTTATACGTTATAACATAATACTATATAACGCAACATGTGTAAGCGCTAATCGGATGATGTGTTCTGTATAAAGCAATAAAGGCGGAGTATAACGGGCATCGAATTGTCTAGATAATCCCAAAGCAGCGGAGATACGTTCAATTAGATTTATTTGGCCTTTAATATTCGAAAACTGCAATTGCATTGTATTTGCCGCTGAAAGTTAAATCTGTGCTGGAGACTTTCTAATCGCAAACTAAAAAATAACTTAATAATAATACCAACGATCATTGCGACCGCTGTCCGTTCGCATGTACGTGCTCGAGGAATAAACGTTCGTTTCGAAACCCTCTCCGTACTCTCGCGACCACGACCACGATATTCGAAGAACCAATAGGCAAAGAGCAAGACAAATGATATGCTCCATTCGTGATGTCTGCTTCAACGAGAATTTTTCAAATCAAATATCCTGAAACAGGTTGGACACGCGTAATCGCGGCTACCCGACGAGAGACTATGCCAACCTGCCCGGCCCTACCTACTTATGGTTAACACTCATATCAGAAAATATGCTACCTATCCTATCCGGAAACTTATATTTAAAATTAAAAAAATGATAAAACAAGGACACCAACACATTCACTCCACGGTTCTCACACATAACCCGGGAGCAAAGGCATACAGTAGAGAGACGTCCCGGGACCCCTCCGACACCCGAGTTTGATATACAACTTTCACACTCTAAAGTACGTACCATTTTCCTGAAATCGACTGACGATGGCTAGCGACCATTGTATGTATTATCATGTAAAGAAATAATTTGACTAGAATAGATCGTCGTATTTTAATCAATGTAATTATCATTGTAGTTTAATACTGAGATTAGTAATATTATTATTTATA
>NW_025219987.1:945029-946526 GCF_014825855.1 Bombus pyrosoma
ATTACTATATAACGTTATACGTTATAACGTATTACTATATAACGTTATCCGTTATAACGTAATTCTACATAACGTTATACGTTATAACGTAATACTGTATAACGCTATACGTTATATCGTAATACTACATATCGTTATACGTTATATCGTAATACTACATATCGTTGTACGTTATATCGTAACACCGTATATCGTTATACGTTATATCACAATAGTATATAACTTTATACGTTTAAACGAAACACTACATACCGTTATACGTTATATCGTAATGCTACTCAACGTGATTCGTCATATCGTAATGCTACGTAACGTTATACTCTATAACGTAATGCTACATAACGTTATACGCTCTATCGTAATGCTACATAACGTTATACGCTATAACGTAATTCTACATAACGTTATGCGTTATAACGTCATACTATATAACGTTACACGTTATATCGTAATACTACATATCGTTATACGTTATATCGTAATACCATATAACGTTATAAGTTACAATGTAATACTACATAACGTTATACGCTATAACGTAACGCTACATAGCGCTATACGTTATATCGTAATACCATATAACGTTATACGTTATTCGTTATATCGTATTACTATATAACGTTGTACGTTATAACGTAACACTACATATCGTTATATGTTATAACGTAACACTACATAACGTTAATCGTTATATCGTAATTCTACATATCGTTATACGTTTTAACGTAATACTCTACAACGTTCTACGTTGTAACGTAATTCTACATAACCTTATACGTTATATCATAATGCTACATAACGTTATACACTCTAACGTAATGCTACATAACGTTATACGCTATAACGTAACACTACATGACGTTATACACTATAACGTAATGCTACATAGCGCTATATGTCATAACATATTACCTTATAAGGTTATACGTTATATCGTAGTCCTATATAACGTTATACGTTGTAAAATATTACTACATAACGTTATACGCTATAACGTAATGCTACATAACGTTATGCGTTATATCGCAATACTACATATCTTTATACGTTATATCGTAATACCTTATAACATTATACGTTACAATGTAATACTACATAACGTTATACGCTATAACGTAACGCTACATAGCGCTATACGTTATAACGTAATACTACATATCGCTATATGTTATAGCGTAGTACCTTATAACGTTATACGTTATATAGTAATAGTATATAACGTTATACGTTATAACGTAATACTACGTAACGTTATACGTTATATCGTAATACTATATAGCGTTGTACGTTGTTACGTAGTACTACATAACGTTATACGATATAACGTAATATAACATGACGTTAAACGCTATAACATAATGCTACATAAAGTTATACGCTGTAATGTAATGCTACATAAAGTTATGCGTTATAAAGTAATACTACATATCGCCATACGTTATAGCATATTACGTTATAAGGTTATACGTTGTAACATATTACTACATAACGTTATAC
>NW_025219987.1:947026-953958 GCF_014825855.1 Bombus pyrosoma
ATAACGTGTAACGTTATGTGGTGTAACGATATGACGTATACCGTCATATAGCAAAACGATATAACATATAACGTTATGTGGTGTTACGATATGTCGTATAACGTCATATAGCAAAACGATATAACGTATAACGTTATGTGGTATTACGATATGACGTATATCGTTATGCGGTATTTCGATATAACGTATAACATTATGTCATATTACGTTATAACGTATAACGTTATGTGGCTTTACGATATGACGTATAACGTTATATAGTATTACTTTATAACGTATAACTCTATGTGGTATTTCGATATGACGTATAACGTTATTCGGTATTACGTTATAACGTATAACGTTATGTGGTGTTACGATGTAACGAATAACGTTATGTGGTTTTACGATATGACGTGTAACGTTATGTATTAATACTGTATAACGTTTAACGTTATGTGATATTACGATATGACGTATAACGTTATGTGGTATTACGATACAGCATAAATGTTTTGTGGTGTTACGATATAACGAATAACGTTATGTGGTATTACGATAAGACGTATAGCGTTATGTGGTATTACGATCTAGCGTATAACGTTATGTGGTGTTACGTTATAACGTATAACGTTATGTGGTGTTACGATATAACGAATTACGTTATGTGGGATTACGATATGACGTATAACGTAATGCAGTATTAGGATGTAACGTATAACGTCATATAGCAATACGATATAACGTATAACGTTATGTTCTGTTACGATATGACGTATGACGTTATATAGTATTACGATCTAACGTATATCGTTATGTGGTGTTACGATATAACGTATAACGTTATGTGGTATTACGATCTAGCGTATAACGTTATGTGGTGCTACGTTATAACGTATAACGTTATGTGGTATTACGATATAAGGTATAACGTTATATCGTATTACGATATAACGTGTAACGATATGCGATAGGACGATACAGCGTATAACGTTATGTGGTATTACGATATGACGTATATCGTTTTGCGGTATTACGTTATAACGTATAACGTTATGTAGTATTACGATAAGACGTATAGCGTTATGTGGTATTACGATGTAACGTAAACGTTATGTGGTGTTACGATATAACGTATGACGTTATGTGGTATTACGATCTAACGTATAACGGCATGTGGTGTTACGTTATAACGTATAACGTTACGTGGTATTACGATATCAGGTATATCGTTATATGGTTTTATGATATAACGTATAACGATATGTGATACTACGATACAACGTATAACGTTATGTGGTATTACGATATGACGAATAGCGTTATGCGGTATTACGATATAACGTATAACGTTATGTGGTGTTATGATATGACGTATAACGTTATATAGTATTACATTATAACATATAACGTTATGTGGAATTACAATATGTCGTACAAAGTTTGTATAGTATTACGTTAGAACGTATAACGTTATGTTGTATTACGATATGACGTATAACGTTATATGGTATTACGCCATACATTATAACGTTATGTAGTATTATGTTATATAGTATAACGCTGCGTGGTATTATGAAATAAGGTATAACGTTATGTCTTTTACGACATGGCGTATAACGTTATATAGTACTACGTTATAACGTATAACGTTTTTTGGTATTACGATATAATGTATAATGTTATGTGGTATTACGATATGACGTATAACGATATATAGTATTACGCTATAACGTATAACGTTATGCGGTATTACGATATAACGTAAGACGTTATGTGATGTTACGTTATAGCATATAACGTTATGTGGTATTGCGATATAGCGTATAACGTTATGTGGTATTACGGTATAAGGTATAACGTTATATATTATTACGAAATAACGTATAACGTTATGCGGTATTACGATATAACGTGTAACGTTATATAGTATTACGATATAACGTATAACGTTATGTGGTATTACGATATAAGGTATAACGTTATATAGTATTACGAAATAACGTATAACGTTATGCGGTATTACGATATAACGTAAAACGTTATGTTGTGTTACGATATGACGTGTAACGTTATATAGTATTACGATATAACTTATCGCGTTATGTGGTATTACGATATATCGTTTATGCTTGTGTAGTCTTACGTTATTGCGTATAACGTAGTATAGTATTACGTTATAACGTATAACGTTATGTGGTACTACAATATAACGTATAAAGTAATGTAGTATTAGGATATAACGTATAACGACATATAGCAAACCGATATAACGTGTAACGTTATGTGGTGTAACGATATGAATGTATACCGTCATATAGCAAAACGATATAACGTATAACGTTATGTGGTGTAACGATATGACGTATAACGTCATATAGCAAAACGATATAGCGTATTACGTTATGTGGTGTAACGATATGGCTTATAACGTTATATAGTATTACGTTATAACGTATAACGTTATGTGTTATTACGGCTTAAGGTATAACGTTATGTGGTGTTACGTTATAACGTATAACGTTATGTTGTATTACGTTATAACGTATAACGTTATGTGGTGTTACGATATAACGTATACCGTTATAAAGTGTTATGTTATAACGTATAACGTTCTGTGGTGTTAAGGTCTGACGTATAACGTTCTGTGGTGTTACGTTATAACGTACAACGTTATATAGTATTACGTTATAACGTACAACGTTATGTGGTGTAACGATATGATGTATAACGTTTCGAAGTATTACGTTATAACGTATAACGTTATGTGGTGTGAAGATATGACGTATAACGTCATATAGCAAAACGATATAACGTATAACGTTATGCGGTGTAACGATATGGCGTACACCGTTATATAGTGTTATGGTATAACGTATTACGTTATATGGTATTACGATATGACGTATAACGTAATGTAGTATTGGGATATAATGTATAAGATCATATAGCAATACGATATCACGTATAACGTTATATAGTATCACGTTATGAAGTATAACGTTATGAAGTATTACGTTATAACGTATAACATTATGTGGTGTTACGATATGACGTATAGCTTTATATAGTATTACGTTATAACGTATAACGTTATGTGGTATTATGATATATCGTATAAAGTTATGTGGTGTTACGTTATAACGTATAACGTTATGTGGTGTTACGATATGACGTATACCGTTATATATTGTTATGTTATAACGTATAACGTCATATAGCAATACGTTATAACGTATAACGTTATGTGGTGTTACGATATGACGTATAACGTTGTGGTATTAAATTATAACGTATAACGTTATGTGGGACTACGATATGACGTATAACGTAATGCAGTATTAGGATATAACGTATAACGTCATATAGCAATACGATATAACGTATAACGTTATGTGGTGTTACGACATGACGTATAACCTTATATAGTATTACGATCTAACGTATAACGTTATGTGGTATTACGATATGACGTATAGCGTTATGCGGTATTACGATATAACGTATAACGTTATGTGGTATTACGATCTAACGTATAACGTTATGTGGTGTTACGTTATAACGTATAACGTTATGTGGTATTACGATATAAGGTATAACGTTATATGGTTTTACGATATAACGTATAACGATATGTGATACTACGATACAACGTATAACGTTATGTGGTATTACGACATGACGTATAACCTTATATAGTATTACGATCTAACGTATAACGTTATGTGGTGTTACGATATAACGTATAACGTTATGTTGCATTACGATCTAACGTATAACGTTATGTGGTGTTACGTTATAACGTATAACGTTATGTGGTATTACGATATAAGGTATAACGTTATATGGCTTTACGATATAACGTATAACGATATGTGATACTACGATACAACGTATAACGATATGTGGTATTACGATATGACGTATAGCGTTATGCGGTATTACGATATAACGTAAAACGTTATGTGGTATTACGTTATAACGTATAACGTCATGTGGTATTACGATCTAACGTATAACGTCATATAGGAATACGATATAACGTATAACGTTATGTGGTGTTACGATATGACGTATAACGTTATATAGTATTACGTTATAACGAATAGCGTTATGTGGTGTTACGATATAACGTATAACGTTATGCAGTATTAGGATATAACGTATAACGCCATATAGCAATACGTTATAACGTATAACGTTATGTGGTATTACGATATGACGTATATCGTTATGAGGTGTTACCATTCGACGTATAACGTTATGTGGTATTACGATATAACGTATAACGTTATGTGGTATTACGATATACGGTATAACGTTAGATAGTATTACGATATAACGTATAACGTTATATAGTATTACGATATAACGTAGAACGTTATGTGGTATTACGATATGACGCATAACGTTATATAGTATTACTTTATAACGTATAACGTTATGTGGTGTTACGATATGACGTATAGCTTTATATAGTATTACGTTATAACGTATAACGTTATGTGGTATTACGATAAAACGTATAACGTTATGTGGTATTACGTTATAACCTATAACGTTATGTGGTGTTACGATTTGACGTATACCGTTATATAGTGATATGTTATAACGTATAACGTTATGTGGCATTACGATATGACGTATAACGTAATGTAGTATTAGGATATAACGTATAACGTCATATAGCAACACGATATAACGTATAACGTTATGTGGTGTAACGATATGACGTATAACGTTACGAAGTATTACGTTATAACGTATAACGTTATGTGGTGTTACGATATGACGTACAACTTTATATAGTATTACGTTATAACGTATAACGTTATATAGCATTACGTTATAACGTATAACGTTATGTGTTGTCACGATATAACGTATAATGTTATGTGGTGTAACGATATAACGTATAACGTCATATAGCAAAACGATATAACGTATAACGTAATGTGGTATTACGATCTAACGTATAACGTTATGTGGTACTACAATATAACGTATAAAGTAATGTAGTATTAGGATATAACGTATAACGTCATATAGCAAAACGATATAACGTGTAACGTTATGTGGTACTAAAATATAACGTATAAAGTAATGTAGTATTAGGATATAACGTATAACGTCATATAGCATAACGATATAACGTGTAACGTTATGTGGTGTAACGATATGACGTATTCCGTCATATAGCAAAACGATATAACATATAACGTTTGGTGGTGTTACGATATGTCGTATAACGTCATATAGCAAAACGATATAACGTATAACGTTATGTGGTATTACGATATGACGTATAACGTTATGTGGAATTACGATACAGCATAAATGTTTTGTGGTGTTACGATATAACGAATAACGTTATGTGGTATTACGATAAGACGTATAGCGTTATGTGGTATTACGATCTAGCGTATAACGTTATGTGGTGTTACGTTATAACGAATAACGTTATGTGGTGTTACGATATAACGAATTACGTTATGTGGGATTACGATATGACGTATAACGTAATGCAGTATTAGGATGTAACGTATAACGTCATATAGCAATACGATATAACGTATAACGTTATGTTCTGTTACGATATGACGTATGACGTTATATAGTATTACGATCTAACGTATATCGTTATGTAGTATTACGATAAGACGTATAGCGTTATGTGGTATTACGATGTAACGTAAACGTTATGTGGTGTTACGATATAACGTATGACGTTATGTGGTATTACGATCTAACGTATAACGGCATGTGGTGTTACGTTATAACGTATAACGTTATGTGGTATTACGATAGCAGTTATAACGTTATATGGTTTTATGATATAACGTATAACGATAAGTGATACTACGATACAACGTATAACGTTATGTGGTATTACGATATGACGTATAGCGTTATGCGGTATTACGATATAACGTATATCGTTATGTGGTATTACGTTATAACGTATAACGTTATGTGGTATTACGATCTAACGTATAACGTCATATAGCAAAACGATATAACGTGTAACGTTATGTGGTGTAACGATATGACGTATACCGTCATATAGCAAAACGATATAACGTATAACGTTATGTGGTATAACGATATGACGTATAACGTCATATAGCAAAACGATATAACGTATAGCGTTATGTGGTGTAACGATATGGCGTATAACGTTATATAGTATTACGTTATAACGTATAACGTTATGTGTTATTACGGTCTAAGTTATAACGTTATGTGGTGTTACGTTATAACGTATAACGTTATGTAGTATTACGTTATAACGTATAACGTTATGTGGTGTTACGATATGACGAATAACGTTATGAAGTATTACGTTATAACGTATAACGTTATGTTGTGTTACGCTATTCAGTATAACGTTATATAGTATTACGATATAACGTATAACGTCATGTGGTATTACAATCTAACGTATAACGTTATGTGGTATTACGATATAACGTATAACGTTATGTGGTGTTATGATATGACGTATAACGTTA
The DNA here is from genome assembly GCF_014825855.1 of Bombus pyrosoma. Classification (NCBI taxonomy): domain Eukaryota; kingdom Metazoa; phylum Arthropoda; class Insecta; order Hymenoptera; family Apidae; genus Bombus; species Bombus pyrosoma. The sequence goes on from NW_025219987.1 coordinate 953,518, forward strand.
TATAGTATTACGTTATAACGTATAACGTTATGTGGTGTTACGATAAGACGTATAGCTTTATATAGTATTACGTTATAACGCATAACGTTATGTGGTATTACGATAAAACGTATAACGTTATGTGGTATTACGTTATAACGTATAACGTTATGTGGTGTTACGATTTGACGTATACCGTTATATGGTGTTATGTTATAACGTATAACGTTATGTTCCATTACGATATGACGTATAACGTAATGTAGTATTAGGATATAACGTATAACGTCATATAGCAACACGATATAACGTATAACGTTATGTGGTGTAACGATATAACGTATAACTTTATATACTATTACGTTATAACGTATAACTTTATGTGGTGTAACGATATGATGTATAACGCTATATGGTATTACGATCTAACGAATAACGTTATGTGGTGTTACGCTATTTAGT
>NW_025219987.1:954458-956526 GCF_014825855.1 Bombus pyrosoma
AACATATAACGTTATGTAGTATTACGATATAACATATAAAGTTATGTAATATTACGATATAACGTATAACGTTATGTGGTAATATGCTATAACATATAACGTTATGTAGTATTACGTTATAACGTATGACGCTATGTAGGTATATGTCATAACGTCTGAAGTTATGTAGTATTACGATATATCGTATATCGTTATGTAGATATATGTTATAACGTGTAACGTTATATAGTGTTACGATACAACGTATAACGTTATGTAGTATTACGTTATAACATATAACGATATGTAGTATTACGATATAACGTATAACTTTATGTAGACATATGTTATATCGTATGGCGTTATGTAGTATTACGATATAACATATAACGTTATTTAACATTACGTTATAACGTATAACGTTATGTAGATATATGTTATAACGTATAACGTTATATAGTTTTACGTTATAACGTATAACGTTATGTAGCATTACGTTATAACGTATAACGTTATGTAGATATATGTTATAACGTGTAACGTTATGTAGCATTACGTTATAACATACAACGATATGTAGTATTACGATATAACGTATAACGTTATGTAGCATTACTTTATAACGTATGACGTTATAAAGTATTACGTTATAACGTATAACGTTATATGGTATTAGGATGTAACGTATAACGTTATGTAGCATTGCGTTATAACGTATAACGTTATGTAGCATTGCGTTATAACGTATAACGTTATGTAGATATATGTTATAACGTAAAACGTAATGTAGCATCACGTTATGACGTATACCGTTATGCAGATATATGTTATAACGTATAACGTTATATAGTGTTACGATACAACGTATAACGTTATGTAGTATTACGTTATAACATATAACGGTATGTAGTATTACGATATAACGTATAACGTTATATAGTATTACGTTATAACGTATAACGTTATGTAGCATTACGTTATAACATACAACGATATGTAGTATTACGATATAACGTATAACATTATGTAGTATTACGTTATAACGTATAACGTTATATAGTATTACGTTATAACGTATAACGTTATGTAGCATTACGTTATAACATACAACGATATGAAGTATTACGATATAACGTACAACGTTATGTAGTATTACGTTATAACGTATAACGTTATGTAGTATTACGTTATAATGTATAACGTTATGTAGCATTACGTTATAACGTAGAACGTTATGCAGATATATGTTATAACGTACGGCGCTATGTAGTATTACGATATAATGTATAACGTTATATAGTGTTACGAAACAACGTATAACGTTATGTAGTATTACGTTATAACATATAACGATATGTAGTATTACGACACAACGTATAACGTTATGTGGTATTACGTTATAACATACAACGATATGTAGTCTTACGATATAACGCATAACGTTATGTAGTATTACGTTATAGCGTATAACGTTACGAATTATTACGTTTTTACGTATAACGTTATGTCTTATTACGATGTAACGTATAACGTTATATAGTATTACGTTATAACAAATAACGTTATGTCATATTACGATATAACGTATAACGTCATGTAGTATTACGTTATAGTGTATAACGTTAGGTAGCATTACGTTATAACGTATAACGTTATGCAGATATATGTTATAATGTATGGCGTTATGTAGTATTACGTTATAAGGTATGACGTTATATAGTATTACGTTATAACGTATAACGTTATATGGTGTTAGGATGTAACGCATAACGTTATTTAACATTACGTTATAACGTATAACGTTATGTATTATTACGATTTAACGTATTACGTTATGTCATTTTACGATATAACGTATAACGTCATGTAGTACTACGTTATAACGTATAACGTTATGTAGATATATGTTATAACGTACGGCGTTATGTAGTATTACATTACAGCGTATAACGTTATGTAGCATTACGTTATAACGTATAACGTTATGTAATATTACGATATAACGTATAACGTTATGTAATATTACGATATAGCGTATAACGTTATGTAGCATTACGTTATAACGTATTACGTTATATAGTGTTTCGAT
>NW_025219987.1:957026-1042741 GCF_014825855.1 Bombus pyrosoma
ATGCAATATATAAAGGAAGACTGGACGAACTTGGGTATTCCACGGGTCCTACGAATTGTAGCCGCTTGCAGAACTGCGTAATAAAAATTATTATTATTAATGATATGAGTTAGGTTTAGAATAATCTAAGTCTTTTAAATTACAGTTTATATCGAGCTTCATATTTTATTGTTATTATTTCAAGTTAAATACATTTCAGTCAATATCAGCAATGATCCTTACAGTCTCGAATACGCAGTTGTAAATAATTAATTATTGTTAGATTCGGAAAGTAGAGTTCAAAGACAAAAACATCAATGTCTAATGGATGTAAATAAATAAATCGTCACGCGATACGACGAACAAAGGGGCGAACGTGTCAGCTATGCTTGTGACTCTGTTAGAGATATACATGTAGTGTTACCGACAGTTTTTTGCGGATATCTCGGAAACTGAGACCGAGCGGCGGTAAAATGCCAAGGCGAAAGTGTTGAAAGTGTTGATTTCTACAGCATATCATGGAAATTCAAGCTGCCGGCAACTTCTTAAATAATTATTTATTTATAATTATTATCTAAAATTTTATTCTTATTCTTATTCATTATTCATAAATTTTTTCTTTAAAAAAATTCGTCCGTTTTTTTCTAAATAATTATGTTCGATACATTATAGAGAAACTCTTTATTCGTTCTTATGCAATAAAAAATTCTTCTCTCTTATGAATTCATTTCAATGTATCGTTCTACAACTAGTAAAGACGTATAATAGCAAAATAAACCATAAATAACTCGAAAATAAGATCACATCGCGTATATGTATATTTATATAAACTTCTTTCCTTGTTTGCTAAATCTGTTCCTGCTATATTCGTTACGTACAACAAAATATCCTGTAGAATTCTGATATTATCTCCTCTAACTGAAGTATTGAGATACAAAAATTGTTTTTAAAATATTGTTGTGGGGATACGTAAAAGTACCCTTCTTGTATATTGTTGACAGTGAGCGAAATATGTACATATACATCGTACGTGTATAATACAGCTTTGTATACACTGTTCCCCGGGATCATGATTTGGTTATGTGGAGGTTAGAGAATTGTTACGTATAGAGTATCTTCTTCGATATAGCTGTAAACATTGTAGCGGTTTATGCCAGTGTATTATACTTACGTATGTGCGTAGCAGTTACACAATTCTCAGTGGCGATTGCAGATATAGCCTCCATTTTTGCCAAATACCTCTAGCATTACCCATGCTTCAGAGGAGAACAATCATTAAATTAACTATTCTTCTTCTTTACACAATGTAAAATATTGTACAATTATTACATAGGTTGAATATATTTTGCATTTACATATTTTATACACTTTGATATATAATATCTATATAAAAATCAGCGGCGTAATAGTGACAATTTTCAAGATGTAAAGTTGTTACTGTATTGTAGTAAAATTGAAATATTAGGTCGTCCGAAAAATTTGTTTCGTTTTATAAGGAAATAATGAATGCACAACACCTTTCGTTTTATTATTTTATCGAATTAGGTACGATCCATTTCTTTTTTATTACGATAAAAATCACAACGTTTGAGACATTTGGTTTCATGTTTATATAAAGATGCGTTGTTGTAAAAGACGTGTCTATAAGAGAAATATATTTTTCGGACGATCTTGTATAATCGGCGCAGAGACATTTGCGCAGCGTACAGGATTCGCTTATAATTCAGAAGCGTAGTCAATGAAGAAGCAGTACGAATCTGCCTTTGTTAGGGACGGTGTTGTTCAACAGTCGTTCCATATTCGAAATGCGGTAATGTGGACGTGCTACGGAATAGTTACCTATTTAAACGTTACAATTTTTGTGTTTAGCAAATGTTTGAGCAATTGGTAAGAAGTGCTAGTTGCTAAGTAAAATATAAAATCTGGTTATTCGAAAGTTGACTCGTAATTCTCTATAAAAAGGATTTATTCAGGATAAATACTTTATACTTGTAAATTTTGTGAATTAAAAAGTTTCTGTAAATTATTTTAATCTAATAACTTTGTTCTGTCTCTAGGATGGGTCATGCGGCAACCAGATAGACTATTCCACATGTGGAAGTAAGTCGTAGAAACCAATACAGTTTTCTTATTTATTTTTTTTTCTTACTTATATTATATTCTTATAAAATAATTATGTTTTTGTTAATATTAATTATTCCTCGAATCTCATATTGTATTTATCTGATAGATAGTAATTTTTTACGAAATTTGTTTAAGAATCCTCCCCTGATGCACTTCGTGATACACAAAGAAGCTTATTCCAGCAACACGATTCTTCATAAATTCTTTTCCGTGCTGTTATGGTAAGTTTTTTCCTTTTTCTTTTCAAAATTATGAATAAAAAAAAAAAACAAATCTCAGTTTTCAAATTCTGTTGCAAGTAATTACAATTAGATATGAACATGATTTAAATAATATACCGAGTCTGATATCTACAAAATCGTCTAAAACTTTCATTACTCATATGTATTTTATATGTAGATATTTTATTACACATAGAAATTTATTATATATAGAAACATAACCTCAATATTTGATCAATGGCGAAACAATAAGCGGTAGAATATCTCACGTGATATTGATGTGGTCAGAAAGAGTTTTAACAAAAATTGTTCAGTTCGAAAGAAGACATCACATATGGTGCAAATTACTTTTTTGTAGATCCAGTAGTAGAGTCCCATTTCAACTTCATTTTTGCAAATGGAACCATATATTTTTTAATACATTCATCGATTTATCTTCGTATTCCTTATGGAAATATTAAAAGGAAATGTTAGTTCACCAGATATCTTAACTTGAAGTCGTCGTATAAAAACCAGGTAAGGACGCGAAACGGTACTCTTGTGTTTACGTTGTTCTTGTCTTTCGTTTGTTTCAGCATAAATACAATATCGCTTCGCGTCCTATGCTTATCTTTCATACGACAAATTAAACGTAGGATATAATCTAAATCAACAGTTTTTCGACATAAATAGGTTAATACTTCTTTGTATGATATGAAACGGTTATATGATATCGGTTACACCGCTGTTGCTTACAAAGTACGAGTTTTGACTGATTTGTAGATAAAAAAAAAAAAGAATAATAACGAGAAAGAACCGATCTGAAGGACGAACCTTTCATTTACCTCCGAATCTCTTATCAAACAGGTCATATTGTAGGATGTGAACATACTTTCCGCGGTGAACGTATGTATATATTATTTATATATATTATTTTGATATAGTTATTAACTATGCTTATTGTTATGTACATTTATATTGTAGTATAAGAATGTAGCCGAAAAATCCGCCTGTTTTAAACCCCTTCCTTTAATGTATGTAATTAGCTTTTTGTAGACATGAACACACATAAGATATATGGATGCTATTATTTCGTTTAACGGAATCATCGAACAACACAAACAATTCTTTTTCACGTTATTTTTCGAGATACCAAGCCGCAAGTTCTTAATGGGAACTACGACGGTTGACTGAAATGAAACAGAAAGGAAATGAAAATTCAATTCATTACCTATAAAATATGTTAATTATTTATCGACATAATTGCCATTTGCATCAATCCATATTTGGCAACGCGTGACAAGTTTCTTCATTCCGTCAGCGAAGAATTCTGCTGGATACTTCTAGTAAACTTTTGATAAACAACTTTACTGCTGTCTCAACTTCATTTTCACACTTGAAATGAGTTCCCCTTCTCGTTATTTTCCATTTATAATTTGTATAAAATGAAACTAAATCGTCACCGCGATGTGTGTATTATCGTCTGCTTATACTTTAAGTCGCACCTCCCGCGGTCACGTGTGCACGCTGCTTGAACAGAGAGCACATCAAAACCAGCTACGCGCTTAATGTTTTAAATGTCTTTGTATCGATATGATTCACGTATTTCACGCCATGTAATTTTTCTGAAAGCAAAAACATTTTTCACAAAGCAAAAACAGTCACGGCGTCTACCCTCAATTTTCCTGCACTTTTCTTCCGCGGTTGACAGAACATTCATAAGCATCTGTTTCCTTCTATTTTTTATGGTCTGGAATTTCCTTCCTTTACTTCCAATAATAAAGTAAGCGTCAGAAAGCAGATTTTACATTTGGATCGAGTATTTTATTCCTGTATTTGCCAATAAACATATTCAGTCCAAATAATGAAGAAAAATCCCTCTTCTTCCGAGAATCATCATTCCAGACAGTCATATGCAACGGCTCATTCCCTACTACGGTGTTTTTCTCGGTTTTCGAAGTGAGAGAAAAGGATTGTCAGTTTTGAATATGAAAATAGAAGCAATGTGCTACACTTTACCAAAACTAAATGCTAGAATTATATACTTCAGTTGAAATATGATCTCAAATGTTAGGAAATAACGTAGTATACTACTGGCGAAAAAATAAAACGCTACAGAAAGCTCTCGAAACAAATTTCTTTGTGTTTGCTGTTACTTTTCTAGCGATTCAAATTCCGATTGCCACTCATATCAAGGAGCACTTAATGACAGGAGTACAGGACCTCTCGATACCATTCAATTTCTATATGAAACGTTTTTCCCTATTTTTTATACGTGTAGAAATAATAACGCGAATGCACTTAAAATGGACATACTATATACGTTATGACTTATGACTTATGACTGTTTAGTGTAATAATAACTGCATCTAGCCATAGACTCTATCTCAGAAAACATGACATTTCAAAAAGGATATTAAATGGAAGTTAAGTTTCGATTGCGACGAACCAAGAATCTGATCTTTCTGGCCATATGGTTCACCGAGGGTCAAAAGGTAATGTCAAATAATGTTTAATAGCAATTCGATGTACCGCATACTTACTAAAGTCAGTGATGCGTGTGATTTCGATACCCAATTTTGCAAATATTTCTCGTAGCGAATCTGTTGACCAACTGAACCCGTCTAACCTTTCTTACTAACCTTTGCACACCTCGGAAGTTGGGGAATAATTAGTACTAGCAAATAGGAGGAAATCGTGGTGTTCATGAGACTTTCGTTTAAAGGATTTCTGCTTCGCGTTGGTCCTAAGTTCTCCATAGTCGAAATCGAGCGTACGATCTCTAAATAAATATGAATGAATATATTTTGCTCGAAGATAACACCCCTTTTTTTGATGGGTATCATTTCTTGGTATGCTTTCACACTCGTAAATCGAACGCATGTCAAGAAAATATTGAAGTGAATTGTTGCCCTATAGTATGCGCGTTTTTATGTATATATGTAGGACTTATCGTTTGCGCGCTTCATTCGATTTCCTGGTTCTCTTGAGTGTGACATTTAGTATCAGTCACCGATGTTTTCATCGGTTGGATGGGGGAGCAGCAAACTATTCTTCCATTTGTACGGTAGTTTCCCTTTGCTTGAATTGATTTTTGCGTTCTCGATCTTGAACTAAGATTCAACATCTATTGTCCTGAGAGCGTGTGTTAGACTGCCCATTTTGGTTGTTTATATCTGAGTCGAGTACCAATTTCCCCGTTGATCCTCGTCCGCTTTTTGTGCCACCATGGTGGGAGGGGGGGGGCTGGATTGTAGCTACTCGGTGATGTTTATCTCTACATCGTGTGTATCTTTCTGCATCCTATTTTTTAAGTATGCACAGGGCGTTGCTAGAAAGAAGACTGCCGTTAGCAGTGCAAGTTAGATTGGCTTGATATAAAATCAGCGCAAGCATAAAGATAAGCACGCGTATTTACCGAGAGTGACAGATATCAAAATAATTTAGCAATTAGTATTTATTAGTACATTAGTATTTATAATTTGAAAAACATGGTCTATCACGGTTTGAAAATTGGGGAAACCTCGTGTAACATGTTATTCGCATAACATGCTTTCACTCCATCGAGAATGGTTTTCGATAATTGAAGAAATTAAACAAGAGAGGAAGGAAAGGCAGACCACTGAATTACGAAACAGTCGGCAGTCATTACACTTTGTCCTTTTAGACATATATGTACGACACTGTATTGGTACTCCAGGAGCTTAAATTTTCGCCTAACCAGTTTGGAAAGGAAACAGAAAGCGCTAGTTTCAGTGCACAGTTAATAATGTTGGCGTGAACTTCTCAGCAACAAGTGAACGTATAGAACGCGACTGTTGGAGTCCAGGTAATAGCCTGTTAGTTGCTTAAAGCGGTCGGCAGAGATTTTGAATTTCGCTCGGTGATGCTTGGACAGAATCTGTCATGAAGCGAAATGAAGTTATTAATTCACGATATTCGGAAGTGGAGAGAAACCGGTTTTTCCGATATCCGGCAAGAGACGTGGTATGTAGTTGCAGAAGGTTGGAGATTTAGATGGAGGTTACTTATGGGGTTGCACTCTTGTGGTAACCAGGGCTTAATCTGCTTGGAGTGGAAAAAGTCTCATATTCTAGTCGCATGATGGAAAAGAGAATTGCGTTGCATATACGGTGAAAATGGAAAACAGACTTGATGTAGCTAGACAATAGATGATAAAGGATAGGGAGAGTAATTTATGATCGCGTAATTTGAATCTCCAACACTCCTCATCCCTTGAATAATTCAAGTGAATGCTACATGGTATATTGAATTGCGATTTATTTATGTACAATTGAGTATAGAGATATATTGAGAACTTGAAGCTTTGAGGAAATATAACTTTTCTCAATCTTGTAAAGTGTACAGAATTCAATCGCCAAATATCTATCAGCTGAAAACGCTCTTTAGCGAATGAAACGGTGTTTTATTTGATCTTGATTTCTACCATTTTTGCACCTTGCACAGCAACTGACAGCAACTCATTTATATTCTTTCTATTTGTTCTCTACTCAAGAGTTGTGTTATAATTGTGCTGGTTCAATAGATTTTCCAATTTCAAACTATTCAGAAATGACTCCATAAGCTAATAATAAATAAGGAAGTTCGTCAATTTGCAACTGTAAAGTTAGCGTTTTTCTACTAATTTTACGCTCGTGTGTCTTTATCTTTTTCTAAACTCTTGGGTAAGCTGTTCTTCTTTACGGTTGCTTACCCAATGCGGTAGCAGCGAAAGAACCGGAAGACATCTTGTCGTCGGACCCCCCGTCCCCCAGCACAGCCTCCCGCAATGGTAGCTCGTCTCAGAAGAAGAATCTCGGGTCGCTTGCTGCCGCCTCCGATTCCACCGACATCCTCTTTCCCACTCCGGTTTTCACCTCCTCCTCGCCAGACGCAGAATCACGCCCGGGAGCCTGGCGTACCAGCCAACCGGTCAAATTCGGCTACCCTCGGCCACTACGCTGTATGGGCCCGCCAACTTCTCCGAAATTCTTCATAAGAAAAATGTCAGATCTATTGAGGTTTCCCGAGACATGGTACTACACCGCGAGAACCCATACCCGTATCGTACACCCCAAATTCCTTCCCTCTCAGCTCACATTACCTTATTTTGGATTTTTTTAATCGCGTTGCAATATTCTGCCCTCAACATCTGGATCGTGTTGTTCAACATGTTCGCCAGATTTCATAGATGAGTCACATAAATAAATTGGAGTCGCTGCACATGAGTTAGAGAACAATTCAAATCATGTTGTTGTTTTGACGCATGAAACGTAATGATAAATAAACTCCGGGCAAAACAATGTCGCCGCTACGTGCAACCGTCGAATAAAGAATTCGAATTTTCCGATTCTCCCCCGACCAGTATAAATAAACGGACGCGATCGCGAGCGAGTAATTATTGTCCGAGTTATTATCCGAGTTATTGTCCGAGAGATTATCTGAGTATCTAACAGTATCTATCAGTATCTACGAGTATCTTCCTGTATCGATGCGCTATCTATCAAGTTATGGACAATTTTCAAAACTTTCGTGGTAGTTGAAGTTGAAGGACCAGGTTGTGCTGTTTGAGCAATTGAACTACCTGAAAAATCCAAAGTATCTTCAAAATCATCATCAGCGGATCTTCTTACACACAAGCAACATATATTCAATACGTTCCTAGTAAGCCATGCTTCAATCCCATTCTGTGATCTAGTACCTATATTTAAAATCTACAAATAAATTCTTTATATGTATTTAATATATACATTAAACTATACTTTTTAATAATACATACATACATAATTTAATATTGAAATTGTGATATATATAGCAATTAATACAAACACATTGTGTTTAGTTCTATTGACTTAGAAGAATTTAATTTAATTGCACATATATACCCTTTTAGCAATTCCGTTCTTATCAATTCTATTAAATTCACTGTAAAGCTTAGACTAATGTTAATAAATATTAACGTATACGTTTATTATTACACTAAATAAAAATGAAAGTACTGTAATGAAAAATACAATATACTTTAATAGAAATAAAATAAGTAAATAGCGAAGTATTTATTAATATTATTATATAGCATTATATTACATTACTGTAATATTTATTAATATTTATTTATCTTTTACGTTTTCATAAAAACTAAAAAATTTCAAATATAAACTTTTCTAACAGAGATAAAGCAAGTCACAGAAATGAGTGTCTTTGAATCGCAAAATGCAGCATTCATGACATTTCAAATCTACTTCTTGACATTATCTTTTTCGGGAAAGTTTGTGTATATGTAGGATCATGGGATCAATATAAACATAAAGATGGTAGTCTAACCGGCCCCATCCATAGAATCAGCCCACAGAATCTTTTCGTTTTATTTTTGTTTGTCACAGTCTACCTTTCTATAGACCTTTTAGCAGGAGTACCTTTTCTATTCAGGGACTTGGACCAACGGTGTTGGGCTCTAGGTCGGCCAATGTTCTTCGTTCTGTTGGAGCCACTCTGGTCCCTTTTTCCAAATGGTCGGGCGCAGGAATTCCTTGAGCATCTGACCTTGGGAGATAAGATCCGCTGGGTTATCGGCGCTAAGCACATGACGTCAGTCGGCGATGTTGGTCTTAGTTTGTATCTCGGCAACGCGGTTCGCCACAAAAGTTTTTAAGGTGTGGAATTAGTCCAATATACGATCCAAGAGACCTTGATCGTTAGGGTCTTCTGTATAGAGGAGATCAAGGAAGCAAGAAGAAGTGTTCCGCTTAATTCGAGCCGTGGTATGGTCAGCGATTTGAGTGGTGCTACCTTTGACCCCGCCGTGAGAAGTCGAGTCCAGGCATGGTTGCCAAGATTAGTCGTTCTGAGGTAGACGCAGGCGCCATATGCTTTCTCGCTAGCGTCACAGAAGCCGTGCAGTTCAATTTCTGTTGCAGATTGTATGGTGGCTTCCCGCGAAAATCTTACATTGTTTAGCAACGGCAACTGTGCATGGTACCTGTTCCATTCAGTGTGTAAGTCTGTTGAATTGGATTCATCCCAATCTACTTTCAATGCCCAGGCTCGTTGTAGTAGCATTTTGGCTCGTGCGATTACCGCAGCGAGCAATCCCAGTGGTTCATAAATTTTTGCAATCACCGAGCTAATTGATCGTTTCGTGTCTCGGGAGGTATTATTGGTCGTTCTGACCGAATAGAGGATGGTATCGTCGGCTGAATCCCAAAAGACACCGAGTGTTTTCAATTTTGATGGCTCACCGAGATGTAATTTTTTGTTGGTGTCTTGCTCAGGTAATCCTTGGAGCAGATACTGGTCGTTCGATACCCATTTACGGGTATTTAGGCCGGCTTGTTTGAGCAGTTCCGTTAGTTTGGTTCTAACTGCTAAAGATTCGTCCTTTGTATAGGCTCAAGACGGTCAGCGCGTCGTCGACGTAGAAATCCCACTGCAGAAACCGATGTCCCTCGTCCTCTGCCAGTTGGTTAAGGCACCGAATGGCTAAATACGGAGCTGCGGATAGACTGAACGTTACGGTATTGAGTTTGTAAGTTTCGATCTCTCCGTTATCGGCACGCTACAAGATTTTTTGATATTTACGGTCTTTTGGACGTATGACGAATTTCTGATACATTTTTTCAATGTCGTCGGTAAGGATGTATTGATGCGACCGGAATCTCAATAATATTTAAACTAAATCCTCCTGACCGATATGAGGGGTATCCTTTAAGGAAACTCCGGTGGTGCTTGATGCCGATCCGTCGAACACAACCCGGAGTTTGGTGGTTTCGCACAATTCCTTGATCACGCCGTGGTGTGGTAAATAATACCCGTTGCTTTTGGGGTGATCAGTGGTGATCTTCGTCATGGGGCCAAAATCTAGGTATTCTTGAATCACTGCACGACACGAGGTTTCAAGTTGTTTGTCGCGTTGGAATCGGTGGTGAAGATAGGCGAGTCTGTTCATTGCAACGGACTTCGACGACACAAGTGAAAGAAGGACGACGACAATGGATAGGGCGACGATGTATCACCCTTCCTGGTTCATCGGACATGGTTTCGGAAGTGCTCCTCACATTGTCGTTCACCTTCCGAAAGGTGTGTGGTGGGCGGTCCCTCGTCGATTTCCCAGGAGCGGGCGAGATCCGCTTGTAGATCCGTTGTAGTTGCGTGAAATGTGCACGATGTCCATTGAGCGATGACCCAAACCAAATCGAGTTGAGAGATTGCAGGCGCAAGTCGGTATCGTTTGATTGATTGATCTTGATTTGTCCGACGCATAGTGGTGCTAGTGTTGGTCCCGCGCTCAATAAGATTTCGATCGAGCCAGGCCTATGGAATCTTAGATCGGCTAGTTGAAGATTCGTGGGTATTTGAATCATTGAGCGATCTACGGGTTGATCTGGGACCGATGTCGTTATTATCGGTATGACCAAATAAGTCAATGTACGTTTCTACGTGCCTTCCATGGAGGCTATCGTGGCCATAATAAAGTGCTTCGAAGTCGTCGTTAGGGCATCAAGGAATCCAAATGGGATGGAATATCTCCCTCTGATTTATACCGAGTGATTTTGTCAACTTTACAAGAGTTGGGCGAGGGCAAGGATCAGTATTTCGATTTAGGAATAGGGGTAAGCCGCCATCTAAGTAGCATACGACTAGCATCGCCGTTGAAACCGACAAAATACGAATCAGGAACTGGTTCCGGGCCGATATCAATAAAGTTACAATTATCAATGATCGATCCATTCTTGGAATTTTTTGAGGTTGACGAAGAGCGCGTCTTCCAAGGCGTGTTACATGGACCGGAGCAATGTCGGCGGAGTACGCTGGGTGCAAAACTTCTCATTCCAAGTCCATCAGTGCTTCTTTAATCGCCCTTGCCACGTGTGGTTTAGCGTTGTCACGTTGGAGGACATTATTTTCCGCCTATTACTAGCTACTGATGGCCTTTTTTGCATCAATTCGTCGTTTAATCGCCCCAGTTGCCGTTGATAAAATTTATCATTAATCGTTTCAACAAATTCAGAAGCTCTTGATACATCATATCCTACGCCTCCCATATGCTGCCAAATGCATAACACTATTTTTTTTCCATAGATAGTTCGTTTTGGTGTCGATTGAAGTTCTACGGGGTTCCACCTACGATTTACTCCGTTTGGGGTTTTCATCTCCATTTATGATACGGCGCAGAATGCTTTTCTCATATGTTTAACGAGCGCGGATTTATTTAAATGTTAATCTTGAAGAAGAAAATAGTGTAGGATCTTATACACAATTAGTTTATTTACCATAAATGCATTATGCAGATGTTGATTAATCAGGAAACGATTAAACAACCGTTCAACGTGAACTAATTACAACAACGTGCTATAATTAACACAACTAGATAGTTAATTCGCAACTCTCGTCACCACGGATCCAACGATTCACACTCTCCGGCTTCTCCACTGACGCTGACTGTTAAATCGTCAATTTCTCCCTTAGCATCCTTTTGTCTTTTTTCTTAGCCCCACCACACACGTGTTCCGCAACCGCTCGTGGCCACGGTCACGTAGGCCTTTTTCACGAAACTATTCGATATAAGGACCGACGACACATTGATGGGCCTGTCGGTACTTTGGTTTTCTCGCGACTTTATTTCTAGTCGCTCGATATCTCTTAGGCCTTTCGTCCACGATACTACAGTACTTTACAATTTGTGCATTCGGTAAATCTTTCTAACTTTATTGCTAATTAACCTGGACAATGTAATATTAAAGCCCTGTATTCAAATTTCTAAGTACTCATTTTTCCTTTTACTTTTATTTACAATATTTTATGAGTAAACAATGAGAAATATTTCTTGCATCACATAGAACGGTTTCAAGTGCGACTCTCTGTATAAATCATTCTATATGGTTATGTAATTATTTCATTCTGACGGGTTGTAATTAATTGTAAATGATTCTCATATGTAAAAGCACGATCACTGAAACAGCAAATACGTATTGGGGTTGTGTTGTTTCTACAAGAGACATCCTACCTTCTCCCATTTTTCATTTGCATTTCTCATTCTTTTTTTTCTTTCCTTTTTTTTGACACACTTTTACTGGTTATGTTATAAACTGACACTACGTCTGATACAGAATTCAAGGAGAAATGACACATACTTAATACTTACATAAAATTTACAAGTTTATATTTTCTAAATTTTATATTCTATAAGTTATGCATGGCACGGGAAGCATACGGAAAATCGCTGTAATTAATTATGAAAGTTATGGAAGAAAATCCAAAGTTATAGAAGGAATCTTATTACGTCTTTTATTAATTACTGTTGAGGTATTTGGAAGCAAACTAATAGAGTACAAGTCTACCCAACATTTCATTCTTTTATTTCTCACTAAATTTTGGAAGTAAGTAAGTGTCCCTTCAAGGGAAAATTTTAGATAATAATGAAATTGACGGAATTCTGCTATTACAATAAACAATTAATTATACCGTCATAGAAGTTACAAAATTTATTAGTAGAAATGAAAAGATAGGAACATAATTATTTAGAAGTGTCACGAAATATAAAACAAGAAAGAGCAGAGAACAGTCGCATTGGTACAAAAAGATTTGCTAAAATAGTAGGTTTTGCGATACACCGTACAATGTATTTTGCAACGATATATGCATTTGCAACATGCGACACTGCAACGTTAGATATGATTCACATCTCAACGTAAAGAAAAATATATAGAATTCTTAAAGATACGTGTAGAAGATATTAAAAACAAGTTGCATCTTGCGATGAAAAAGAATTCGACTCCAATGCAATCCGTCCAGACGAACGGAATTGTAGAATATCCAGCAAATTCCTAGCCAACAATGTATTATCTACTATATCATAATTTATCGTACATTGACATATGTTGGAGATATCTATAACAAGTCTAAAGATATAGATATTGGTTGTCATATCGTGGAAAACTCTATGCCGATTGGACAATGACACAGCGACGTTTTGAACTTGTGATATCTAATTATGTGATGGGGAATTTGAATAATTTGGCAGACTCGTAAATAATTATTAGCAAAAAATAAAAGAAAAAATTTGCGTTTTGAAGTTTGACACAGTAATGGGGAAAACATGAAGAACGTGATTCACTTAAAACGTGCAAAATTATATACAGATACATATAGAACAAGAAGAAAACTATAACGATTCCAATCTATCGTTTGTGCACTCAAGTCACATGATCGCGTGAATAGTAAGTAGTTTTGTGACAACGTTACTCAAGGAAATGGACCCAGTTATTTCCGTCAGATATGCAATGCAGCGCATCAATTTTCTAACCGTGAAGACGAGATCTTCATTATTTCGCAAACGAATACATTTGTATACTTGGAATGTAGAATCATGCTTTATCTGTAAGGAAACTATGTCCAGAATTCTAATGTGTTTCTCTTAATACAAGGATTGTGCAATGTAATATAACAACAATAATATAAAATAATATCAAGTTTCAATTTGGATAAACGAACAAATGAAACATTTGCTTATGTAATACTTACAAACAAAACTATACGCAGAGAGATCGCAATCGATGGAAAAGGTTTTAAGATGCAAAAGCTTCTTGAAGAAAATTAATGAACACATCAAAAATATTTGAAAATCGAAAATCTTATGAACAATCTACTTTTCGATAAATATGCGGCATTTACTACACACGTATTTCCATTTTCTTGTACAGAAAAATGCAATTCGCGTAATTTGACCTCCAGTTGCTAAACAGGAGCACAAAGTTTCACTGCTTTACAAATCAATCAGCACACATAGACAATCAAAACCAGAACAATAGCAACAACGACGCTACAAAAATCAAGGAATTGCACAAGCAATCCATCAATAACACCGAAATGCTAACAAAAATGATAAGCGAGCCAAATGCAGTTCTCAGACAGTAAACACAACAGATCACAGTCATGCTTCAATTACTTACAAACATGCTAAGCAAAAAATAGAAACGCACACGCTAAAAATAGCTGCCTGGAACTCAAACGGCCTACAACAAAGGGCCCTAGAAACTAAAACATTCCTGTACAACAACAATATCGACATACTACATGTTTCAGTAACACACTTCACTACAAAAAGCTACATGAAAATACCGTACTACACTATATATGATACCAAACACCCCTCAGGAAAAGCACACGGAGGGACCGCAGTGATAATAAGAAACGACATAAAACACCACTTACCACACCAGCCAAGTTACTAAGGAATATATCCAAGCAACCACCGTTACAGTACAAACTAGCAGCAATCATTTTCAGTTGTCAGCAGTATATGTACCGCCGCGACACAAAATTACAACACAAACGTGGGAAGAGTACTTCCAACATTTAGGTGACAAGTTTATTGCAGCGGGAGACTATAACTCAAAGCACACACTATGGGGATCAAGAATTACTTCACCTCGAGGTAGAACCCTGGAAAAACACATTAGAAACAATAACCTCAATATATTACCCACAGGAAGACCGACATACTGGCCGACACACCTGAGCAAAATACCTGACCTACTCGATTTTGCAGTTACAAAGGGACTAAACGCAAATAAGCTAAAAATAGAACCCAGACTAGAGCTTAGTTCCGATCATATACCCATAATAATTACATACAAAAACAAACCAATAATTTATAACAATGCAGATGCATTACGCAATAAAACCACCAAATGGCAATTATTTAAAGAAATAATCGAGAGCAAGATCAACTGGTACATCCCGTTAAAAACACCCGAACACATTGAACAGGCAGTAACAACATTTACAGAAACTATTCAAGAAGCAGCATGGACAACCACCATACCTGAAGCAACCAAAAGGCAAACAAAAATAATTCTGCCAGACATCCTTGAAAAAATTAGAGAAAAAAGAAAAGCGAAAGCAAAATGGCAAAAACATAGGTCTCGAGAAAACAAAAAACACCTAAACAAACTTACAAAGGAAATAAAAAACAAAATAAATGAGAACAATAATAACGAATTCACAAAGTTCAAAGAGACACTCTCTGCATACGAGAACTCCAACTACTCCTTATGGAAGGCCACGAAAAAAATAAAGAGACCAATAAATCTAGTCCCAGCAATCAGAAAAGCAGAACATGGGCAAGAAGCAACGAAGAGCAAGTTGAAGAATTTTCCAAGCACCTATGCAACACGTTTATACCACATAATATCAACAACAGCAACCTCAATTGCCATACCGACGAAGATGCGCCAACCACTAGTATCTCAACTGACAAGCAATACACCATACCTAAAACAACAGCACAAGAAATTAGAAACATAATCGAAAAAAAAAAACAATAAAGCACCAGGAATCGACCTAATCAATGGTAAAATCTTGAAAAACCTTCCTGCAAAAGCGATACAACTAATGACAATAATATACAATGCAATACTAAGAATCCAATACTATCCTAAACTATGGAACCTAGCACAGATCATAATGCTACCTAAACCAGGTAAAGACCCACACCAAGCAGCATCTCACAGACCAATATCGCCACTTCCTGTGTTTTCAAAAATCCTAGAAAAAGTAATACACGTCCGCCTAAAACCAATAGTAGAGAAGGAAAAACTAATACCAGATCATCAATTTGGATTCAGAAACAAACACTCCACGATTGAGCAAATGCACAGGCTCATCAATGAAATAATACTAGCATTAGAAAACAAACAATACTGTACAGCCCTCTTTACGGACATCGAGAAAGCATTTGACAAAATAAACCACGAAAGCCTGCTAGAAATAATCAGAAAACAATTCCGGGAACAAATATACCAGTTAATAAAATCCTACTTTAGCAGCGGAATCTTCGTAATAAAAATCAGGGACACATACTCTGAAGTTAAAGACATCAAGGCTGGGGTTCCGCAGGGAAGCGTCCTAGGACCAATACTATACACATTATACACGGCCAACATACAAACAACTACCAATAGCAAAATACTGACACTGGTGGACGATACAGCTGTACTAGTCAGGCACACTAACCCAGAAGCAACAGTCACATTACTACAAGAACACAGCACAAAAATAGAAAGATGGCAGCAAGTTAAACAAATAAAAGCAAACCCCAACAAATGCAACCATATTACATTCACATTGCGAAAACAGATGGCACCAAACATCCTACGGAACGGCACGCACATAACACAAACAAGAAAAGTCAAATATCTAGGACTCCACATAGATACACAACTCACATGGAAACAGCATATTAAATCAATAATAGAGAAAATACAGACAACAAGGAGACAAATGCATTCTCTTAGAAGTCGAAAATCCAAACTAGGCATAGAAAATAAACTAAAAATATACAATATATTTATAAATCCAATCTGGACATACGGAATACCACTATGGTCGACAACAGCAAAGAGCCATATAAACGAAATAGAGACGGTACAAGTAAAAATTCTTAGAACAATAGTAAACGCCCCATGGTACGTTAGAAATGAGGATATTCGGAAGGACCTGGGAATACCAAGGGTCAAGGAGGAGATTAGCAGATGCGCAGAAAAGTACAGAGAAAGAATAACAACACACCCAAACCGACTGGCTGCGGAAACGATCAACACAAGCACAGAAAGAAGACTAGAAAGGAAACACCCAGCAGATCTCACAAAAGATATAACCTAACAAACACGAAGATGGTACCCCGCTGGGGGTAACCATCCACATGCTATTCAATCACATGTTACAACATTTTATCCAATGTCCCACTGGACAAATTGTAAAATTAAAAAACAAACAATAAAAAAAATTGCCTATATCGCTCTTGCAGTATATTGTAACAGGTTCTAGTATATTTGAGCATATTGTATTATATTTTGATGCATACTCTCTCTTCGATCCCTTAATTCCACCATTAAGACAGAAGAACTGATAAACTGAAGATGCTTATTCTGATCTCAACTTAAGAAAGGAGACACTTCTTTTGATGTATATTCGAAACGGGAACATGTATCAACCTGGATGGTGACCTTCGTTGTTAGATTGAAATTTAGCTTGAAAAATTTGTATTTCAAAATGTGGCAAGAAGAGGATAAAAGAAATTGTTAGTAATACTGAAAATTAATTTTATTTTTACTGAAATTACTGAAATTGATACTAAGGTCAGTGAAATTATTATTTTTCTAAAAATATTCAAGCCTTGAACTTTTTTTCATGGGGAGATCCTCATGGACACTGTTAGGGTAGTGTCGGATTTACCGACTAAAACCCTCTTGTAATACTTAGAATCATTCTGTAACACTCTAAACCGTTACTCCGTTGGATCTGCATAATAAACTCTATTATCATATATAAAGGTCAATTTCTTCATCTTATTAATGAAACGTTCGAATTGTGACGCGAGGAGATCACCGGCGATCTTATCCATTTCGTGATTTATTGTGTCTCCGACGTGACAATGGCTTACTTGACGCCTAACAGAGGTGCATCGGGACCTCCTCCGAAATTCAAGACTTGAACTGCTCCGCATATTCATCGGATCTGAGTATTGGATACAGAAAATGTCCGGGTAAATTTAGTTAAAAATGTTTCTGCATCAGGAAGTCAATTTCAAACAGTAAGTTAACTCGAGAGAATTAAATTATAAAGTTCTGGAAGAATGACATAATTTTGCATAAAAATAATACAAAAATGAGTACATCGAAACATTTTACAAAAGAAACAAAGCATGAAATGTTATAAAAAGTGAATTGTTTATTCGTTTTACAACATATTTTACATAACATGCTCTATCAGTTTGTTACCTCAAATTTGTCTTTTATCTCAATTTTCTCACATAATTTTCATAATATATTCATGAAGTAGTGTTGAATATATAGTACGATGCTATAGGCCCACTGCGAGGAAACACATCTTAAAAACAGCAACACTAGTAGAGAAAAGATGTTCAAGCCTAGATAAATATGATACAGTGCTGAAAAACTAGCATTAATATATCATAACAAGCAAAATGTGTCTTCATAATCTATGTGCTGCCAGCGATTTCCCACATGTTCAACGAGATATGCAGTACAGCAGGCGTATAAATTTGTTTTTTATTTTTGTTGAGTCAAAAATCAGAATATTGAGTATGTTACTTTCCCGCTGATTGTAAAATCATAAATTGTAAAAGTGTCACGGCTCATTTTATTATCGTAACATCTGTTCAAAATTTGTCAATGTATATTGCGATCTGGAGATTACGGTAGTGAATATGCAACGATCGTATGCCCCCGTGAGAAGAGCCCGGACATTGTATTTATTCTTATCGCGGGTTCGATAATAAAATATCCTTCTTGCTTTTGGCATTTCATCTACATTGTAATTTTTTGTAACAGTTTTGACCAATGATACGGTCAAAGATGTTTCGATAAGCGGGTTAAAGTAATTGGTAACAGTAAGTGAGTAATTCTCCATACACCTCCGGGTGATAGGCTGGAGGTTCTTCATCCCAAGGACCGTAGAATTCCTCTCCTTATTCTTGTTCATAAAAAACGACGCCCATTCTGTATATAATAGGAAAAATTGACATTATTAACGTCTTCCTTTTGTTTGTTGTCTTTGGGCCGCTCGTTTGTCGGCTCGTCATTATCTATTGCGACTGCGCGTTAATTTTAATTTATTTATATGTACTGATCGTGGCATTCCATTCACTTCGATTTTAACGTTATGGTACTTGAAAATATTGGGAACTTTATGAAATCCTGTATATTCGTTTGAGATTTCCCTCTACTTAATTCTTTCATTAAGTGTAACAAATCTACCATTTTGAAATTGTCTTTATCGATCCGTCTGTCGTAATATTCCTTAGATTTTATTTTCGATTTTATCACTGAGGTGGTAGGACGTGTAGGGTGCCAAAGAAATACTCCGCGGATTAATTTAACAATGAGTTTATTAATTATACGAGGAAGATCTGACAGTTTTACCAGCGTGCGTTACCTGGGTTGTACTCGTATTGTTCTTCGCGTGCTCACCGTCGACTCCACTTCATTGATCTCTCACAACGCTCTGTCTCTCTGTGACTCTGTGCAACTGTGTGTCGAGCTTTTCCTCCTTTACTTTTATATAGGGTGCCGAGGTCCCCGAAAGAGAAAGTTTTCTTCTGGGGTAGGGAAACGGTTTTCTTTATCGAAGGCCTTGCGCCAGAGTTCATTCATTTACGACTTCCTCGCCAGGGTTTTCGTTCCGCAGACCATGTGGCCAACATATGCGCTTAAACCCTGGGACGTTCTTTATGGCCTTAAGCCGCTACATTAGATTTTCCTTTGCTGCGAATTGTGTCGTGTTGATCTCGTCAAATAGATGCCTTAAAAGTTCTACATAGGTCGGTTCCATATTTTCTTCGTTTATTACCTTACCGGACGCTTCTCTGGCTTGGCCAGACGTTCGAAAATTAATTCATTAGAAGAGAACTTCGTTCCTTCGTGTACACAAATGTTATAGGAGATTATGGCTAACTCCTACCACTCATTCTGATTCCTTGCTTTCTCTGCATATAATTTGAGGTATCCGACTGAGGTGGATAGGTCCTGCTGTCGTATAAGATTTTTATCTTCATCTGGGTTGCCTTCTTCTCAGTTAGGAATTGTGGAAAAACCCGAATTACGAGTGCCGGAATTCGAACCTGATCTGGAATGTTCGTAACCAACTGCGCTAACCACTGCTCTGCCGTCGTCCGGTCGAAACCGTTGGAAAGTTTGCTGCCAAGTGCCGGCTACAGTAGGAATTCCAAGGGAGCACTTGCAGCTTGGAGCACCGCAGCTGGACAATCGTCAAAATAACGATTTCCAACAACTTCAATTCGACAAAAAAACGTGTCAACAACATTCTGCTGCACAGTGACAAGCGACAACTTGCAGCCGGAACAACTCTGCATCGGAACTCACCGATTGCACGACAACACAAGTGGAGCCTTCGGAAAGGAATACCTTTCTCGCGAACCACACGCACACAGTATTCCGCTGCACAATGATGAGCGACAACTGCAACCAGAAAAACTCCGCATCGGGAATCACCGATCGTACATCACAAATAATTATCTTCGTTAACGAAGTATCCTCATCACGATGCATGCCCACACAACGTGCCAGTGTAACAATGGCAACCGCAGACAAACTCACCTCCTTGTATCGAAGCCGAGGCTATTATAACGATCGATTTACGCTCGTATCGAAACGACTGCACGAGTACGGACAATCCGGTCGTCAGGCAGAGTCCGATTTATTATTCCTCGAGAAACGTCTGAACGAAGCTTGGCTTGAATTCGAATCCATCCAATGCGAGCTTGAAGATTTAGACGAGGAGGAACACGCGCGTTTCCTCGAGATCAAGAACCAGTATTCCGATTCATTAATACGGATAAAACATTTCATGGAGGGCAAACGACCAGCATCCCCGTCATCTCCAAGTAGTCATTCAAAATTCATCGTTCAACCCTCAACGACTAGGGAAGAAATGACTATACGAGACGATGACTTCAAAAGGGACCGAATCACCAATTACGTCACCAATTACGCCGTACTGCACCACGACCTGTTAGTCACAGCCCAACTGAACATTTTTAATCACAAGGCATAACCAATCCGATGTAGAGCTCTGCTAGACACTGGCTCTAGCATGAACTTTATAACCGAAAAGTTGGCAAAATCCTTTGATATAAAGCAAGGGAGATGTTCCGTCCCAAGACTCGATTCTGTTGGATCATCGGGGGCAGTTTAGCAGCTCAATCGACATCATGCACATTTCAAGGCCACCAGAACAGATCTTAACACTTGTCCACTAATCTCACAGATCGCTACATCGGACAAGTTTCTGACCACCACCTTCTCCCTGGAGTCACCTTTGGCTCCAACAACGCCGGGAGATTCTCCAATGCCAAAACATGTCCCAATCACGGAATCCACAACGTCGAACTTCCCTTCACCAACCATGACATCCTCCACGCTTCCACAGGTGAGACGATGACGAGAACGAGAAGGTCAAAAGAACGCGTAATACTGTCAAGGGTCTGATGTTTCAGAATCACACTACGAAGAAACGTGGAACCCTCCAGAGCAACCAAACCGATCCACCTGGCCACTCACCGATGAACTCGCCAGGAAGGACGAATCAAGGTATTCTGTGCACAGTCCCAGCATGGTGACCCTTCCCGGAAAGAAACAAGGCCTAATGCTGGACAACTCAGAGCTCAACTGCCCCCTGAAACCAGAGTCTAGGCAGAACATTCCGGACGCGTTTTGTAGAGGACTGGTAAATAGGATGTTTGATCGTGAGATTTACTAGATGTTATGGCTTGTTGTCGTAACCGTTGAATATATTTAAAAATAATAAATTAATATACAGATTATATTCGCTGAGTCGCTCGTGCAGAGTATAAATCGCAAAGTAAAATTGCTAATTAATACTCAGTAAATGCTTGCCAGATACTCGTCGATAACTCGGTAGATAACTCGTGATAACACTTAGATAGCTCGTCGATACATAAAGATACTCGTTGATACCGATAGATACTATACTCTTTTCGGTTGCGTCGGTTTATTTATACTGGTCGGAGGGAGTCGGAAAATTCAAATTCGTCTTTGTTCGACGGTTGCTCGTAGTGGCGACATTGTTTTTGCCCGAAGTTTATTTATTATTATATTATGCATATCCTAACGGTATTGATACTCCGCGGCAAAAAGCTACAATATGATTTGATTTGTTCTCTGGCTCATGTGCTGCTACATGTACTTTAAAGGAATAAAACTGGCACAGTCGCGTTTGTGACACGAAACGGTGATTATCGTTTCCCTTAATTTGACGCATTTTGCTATTCAAAGATACTCATTTCTGTGACTTCCTCTATCTCTGTTAGAAAAGTTTATATTTGAAATTTTTTAGTTTTTATGAGAACGTAAAAGATAAATAAATATTAATAAATATTACAGTAATGTAATATAATGCTATATAATAATATTAATAAATACTTCGCTATTTACTTATTTTATTTCTATTAAAGTATATTGTATTTTTCATTACAGTACTTTCATTTTTATTTAGTGTAATAATAAACGTATACGTTAATATTTATTGACATTAGTCTAATTGTAAGCTTTACAGTGAATTTAATAGAATTGATAAGAACGGAATTGCTAAAAGGATATATATGTGCAATTAAATTAGATTCTTCTAAGTCAATAGAACTAAACACAATGTGTTTGTATTAATTGCTATATATATCACAATTTCAATATTAAATTATGGTATGTATTATTAAAAGGTATAGTTTAATGTATATATTAAATACATATAAAGAATTTATTTGTAGATTTTAAATATAGGTACTAGATCACGGAATGGGATCGAAGCATGGATTACTAGAAACGTACTGAATATATGTTGCTTGTGTGTAAGAAGATCCGCTAATGACAATTTTGCAGATACTTCGGATTCTTGAGAGAGTTCAATTGTTCAGATACTACAACCTGGCCCTTCAATTTTAATTACGCCGAAAGTTTTGAAGAGCCGAGAAAAAAGGGAAACCTCAAGGAAAGCTGCAATTAATATTAAAAAGCAGCAGTCAATGTCACTTGTTGCAAAATTACGAAGGCCATTAACTCTTGATAATGACAGTAATGTAAATGTTTGTATCATATTATGATGAAATTTAATACTTTTAATCTTACCCCAAATCTTATGTTACTAATCAATACTAACCTTTATATATAGTACCTAGTAATGCTTAATATCGGTTAACTAATATGTTGAAATCTAATTGCTTAATGTATGTACATTGTGTATATAAATTCTATTATAACGTTGCTAAATATATTCTAAATTTTTAGAGGAAAAGTAAAAGATTTAGAAATAGAAAAAGTGCTAGAAGTAGTTCAGAAGAAGAAATAACACCAAGCCCTACAAAACATAGTAACTAGTACAAAACATACTATATTTGTAGGGCCTTGTATTATTTTTTCTTTATTCTTTATTTCTTTATTTGATTTCAAGGAAAATCGCGGGTACTTCACAGACACAATCACAGGATCGTCTTTCTATAAGAGAAGATGAAATACAGCTAAAAATGTCTTCGATGACAGCAGAAAATAGTAATAGAAGGAGAATTTTCTCACGGAGTGCAAACACGAAGATGCAGCAGCTAAAAGAAAATGAGTCATCCCCTGAAATGAAAAAGTTTGGAGCAAATATTAAGAAACAAGATTTTAAAAAGCGGCAGAACAGATCTGTGACATTGAGCAAAGATGCAATACAACCATCTTCGGAGGAAAAGGGTACAATTACAGAAATTCATATAAAAAAACACGTACAAATCGAATGCTCTATTCGATCCATATGGCAAGGTACCAGTAAAGAAAAAAATTGAAGCATTTGTACAGGCAGACACGAACACTTCAAAACTTGCTCAACCAGAATAACTAGAACAAAAACACGAGAACAAAACACTAGAGCTGCTTCACAAACAGAAGCTTCGGAAAACGCAAGCATTGGAGAGATAGCGATTGCTCATAAATTAGCACAAAAATCACATTTAGCAAAATAAATGCAAGAGAAACAGCGCCAAAAATGAAGAAGAAACGTCTAGCTCGATTACAACGATCTCAGGTATAAATTTGATAATTTAAAAGATAGATGTGTACAAATATAAGGATACCGAAAAACATATTGATTTTTATATAGTATAGAAAATTAAGTTACAGTTGGATTAATTCGCAGGAAAAGGAAAAAAGAAGAAAAGAAGAAGAGCAACAGCGTTTACAACGTTTACAAGAACAAGAAAAGGCAGAACGAATACTAAACTGAACAAAAATGTCGAGAACAAGAAGCTGAAAGACGAAAAGAAGAAGCTAAACGACAAGCTGAAGCTGAAGTAAGGAAAAACATCAGATGCTTACATCACAGGTAACATTGCAGACAATATCAAAGTAAAACAATATCAAAGTTTCTTCTTTACTAAATATTATTACTTGTTGTCGTAACCGTCGAATATATTTGAAAATAATAAATTAATATACAAACTATATTCACTGAGTCGCTCGTACAGAGTATAAATCGCAAAGTAAAACTGCTAATTAATACTCAGTAAATGCTTGCTAGATACTCGTCGATAACTCGGTAGATAACTCGTGATAGCACTTAGATAGCTCGTCGATACAGAAAGATACTCGTTGATACTGATAGATACTATACTCTTTTCGGTTGCGTCGGTTTATTTATACTCGTCGGGCGGAGTCGGAAAATTCAAATTCGTCTTTGTTCGACGGTTGCACGTAGCGGCGACATTGTTTTTGCTCGGAGTATATTTATTCTTACATTACATGCGTTCTAACGATATTGACACTCCGAGGTAAAACAACGATATGATTTGAATTGTCCTCTACTCATGTGCCGCTACACGCGGAACCAGCGGACGCTATCGCACACAAATCAGCGATAACATCAATCAAACAATCACGAAAGAAATCTAACCAGACGAAAGCTACAATGCCTCCGATTTCATCATCTGTGCAGAATCGGACCTATAAGCTCAACACTTTCTTACTGAATTCACAGAGGAACACCTCTAGCAAATCTATAACCACAAGCTATTCCCTGGAATCACCCTTATCTACAACGACGCCGGTACTTTGTCAAACGTCAAATCAAGTCACGATCCCAGTCACGACGCAGAATGCTGCTTCTACACCAAGAGTCATGAACAAGAGAACGCGATTCGGGCAGATCATCGGGGAGAGCTCAGTCTCCTAATCAACTACAAAACTCCGCGTCGTGTTTGACGAACCTACACCAAGCAACACCGGAGTTCCTTTCAACGATACCTCCTGGGTCGACCTGTTCTACGATACTTCGTGGGCAGTGGTGTTACACGACTCTTCCTCAGCCGACGTGTCCCATAACACCTTCCGGGCCGACATGTTCCATGATACTTCATGGAGAGAGATGTTCCATGACACTTCCTGGGCCGAGATGTTCCACGACACCTCCTGAGACGAGGTGTTCAACAATACTTCCTGGACCGAGGTAGTCACCGACATTTCCAGAGTTGATGCGTTCCACGACACGTCCTGGGTCGTGAACTCCAGTATGAAATTTATTGGCCACGATAAGGTCGGCGATTAACCGCACTACGAGGTAGACGACAAGCCCTCAACACAACGGCCCTTCAGCCGTATCATCAGATTCGCTCTGGCGGCGACTGCATCATCTGAAATATATGTCGATGTCCATCGGGGCCTTTCTTTTGGAATTTTTGGGAAGATCCCCAATACTTTAGTCTAGACTATTTATTATAGGTGTACTTAAACAATAAAACTTAGAAGTAGTTGTTATGATTCAATCCGATTATGTTAGGTCCTAGATTTGTGACAGTGGGCTTGGGCTCGAGGTGACACAACTGGTCGCTGAACGTAGCTGCGGTCAGGGATGAACGTTTTTACCTAACAGAGAAGTGCCAATATTGTGGGACACAAGTTGTATTAACAATCAAACCCCGGGCAGGAGCAATGTCAGCTCTACACGGGTCTGCCTACCAACTGCGGCTGGAATTTTGTTGGTATCCCCGGCCAATATGCAACGAACAAACGCGATCGTAAGGAGAGGAAAGTTTCCATCAGTTTTTAATTCTTGCGATCACCTTGAAGAGTTTTCACGTGCAGTCTTATCGTCTTTACGTGCAGTATTATACCGAGCGTCATAGCAAACGTTACTTTGTGCTTCAAAATATATTCTACGTTTAACAAAGAGTTACCCCGTTGACCGTGGATTAGTTATTGAACCTAAGAACATTGTCTCTAACATCTCGAGTGTCTAATCACCCCGGTTATTTGTCAGACTCTGTAAAAATCAATATTTATACCAGTAAATATAATCTCTATTGTACAACAACGATGGCTAGTCCGAATGAAGATTCGTTAACCGCCCCTAAACTTAACGTTAACCCGACATATATATGTCGGAGAAAGATTGGAAGTATGGGCGTCTCAGGTACCCTCACTTGAATTGGCCATTGTAGGTACAGCGATAGTTTATTGTTTCAAATATGTCGATGCAAGAGATTACAGGTAGTCGTGACGAACGGACGGTCGAGATGTCGATGACGATGGATTCAGGTTCTATAACGAATCCACGGCCAACGGAACGGCGACCTCAACGTGATACACTATTTTCGTTTTACTCAACGTAAAAGTAGTACTCCGCTCAGTAAGCTCTCTCAGATAACTCTCTCTCGATAACTTAGCAACCAACTCAGTAACCAACTCGATCAGGAACTGTGTCAACTGTGTCAACTGTGTGTTAGTCCAAATGGACCTACCCTTATATAGTCTTCTCCCCACCTCTCGGGTCAATCTTTGTTTTAAGGCGAGTTGCATAATTACTTCATACCTCTGTTGTTACACGTCCATCCCGTGGCCGTGACCGGCTACGTTCGGCGACTCATTATGTCTCTTCAAACCCAAGCCCATCGTCATAAACCCTGAGTACACCTAATCGGATTAGCGCATTACAACTATCTCTTGATTTTATTGCTTCCCCTGCGACCGTCGGTGCAGGCGGCATTCATGAAAATGGGTGTTGTGACGGTGCAGGTTATAATCGGCCAAGATGGCCAACCTGCTGGGACCGAGCTTATAAGCTGGCAGCTCCGCCTCCTCGCGGCCCCCGCTGGAAACGGTGCGGCGTGGTGCGTGCATCGCGTCGTACCGGCTAAGTGAGCTGCTGCCCGAAAGGGTAGGTTCAACTTGTCCAATGACCAAATGGGAGGGCAGGGTTTTTCTAAGCCGCGCGCCGACCATCTTGCGCGCCGTTTCCTGGGTAGGTGGGGGCTAGAAGGTGGATAAAAGTATGAGTGAAGGCCAGTATGAGTACTATACTCCAGAT
Source organism: Bombus pyrosoma (assembly GCF_014825855.1). NCBI lineage: Eukaryota > Metazoa > Arthropoda > Insecta > Hymenoptera > Apidae > Bombus > Bombus pyrosoma. The sequence goes on from NW_025219987.1 coordinate 984,218, forward strand.
ATGGCACGATCGCCCGAGGCGAGAAGCTCACATTACTTGATTTTATTGCTTAAGAGTAGATATAATGAACGTTTGGGCTAGGATATTGGATGTTTTCCAATCATTCCAACAGAGAGGCCTCGATGTCCCTTCATCTCCGACATATATATTATAACCTGTTGACCGCGGTGTTATACCAACTCAACCAGTCCTATTATCTTAACAGAAATAAGGGGATCGGTCTGTTCGTGGCGTCGATTATTCTAATCGTAACGGGAATTTACGATTCCCATTGATGCGCTTTCTCGCGATCGCGTCTCCCCGCAACTGGTCTAATAAACAATGGTCTTTTCGTTATATAGCTAATTATCGGCTCGATACAATTTATTACAAAGTTTTTTATTTTTATCTTTCATCTAATATGGCCACTACATCTTATGATAATATAAAAAACGAACATTATCTCGTTACTATATCATTAAAAACGATGGAAAGCATTGGAAAAATAGGTTTCCCTAATCCTTCGGAATCCAATAAAATTATTTTTCTTTCTTTCGATTTCGTTCATGCAACAAAAAGTACACGTAAGAATTAACTGGTTAAATGTAACAAATTTAGATAAGATATTCATTTTCATCGACTACTATATAGACGAACTAATAAGTAGAAATTAGATTTAATGATTTTCTATGGATTACGTGCAGATTACGTACGATTTCGTGATTTATGTGCGGATCTAAAAAAAAAGATTCAATTGTCCGCAAAGCTTATAATATATCTTATAATATATAATATAGTAATATTATAAGATATTATTAAGATTCTCAAATCAAAAGTGAATCGCGTGCTTTGTTTGAGAATGAAATTAATTTTGAATTTATTTCGTTCACAATTAATTGGCATGAATTGTTGCTTGCTATATCTAGTGTTAGTAAAAGTTTACAGAACATCGAAAATTTGATTTCGCCTGTGATCTGAGTTTAGCCGTACATCTCCTAAAAGGATTAAATGATTTTTTAATAAATTTTCAAAATAACAGTTATTTTAGAACAAGGATAATGGAAATACATAAACATTCTGTTAATAATGACGTAGGTATACTGATAGGAACTAATATCTGAAGAATATCTGAATGTCTTAAAAAGCTTTTTAGAGTAAAAAATAAAGTACACCTTAGAAGTTTTGAATTGTGGGGTCAAATAAATTTATACTTTTATTTATTCGAAAGTTTATTTATATTATTTATTGTATTCATCGTAATATATAAAATAAAATAACGAATGAAAAGTGATAGAAAATAATGAAAAGAAATGTTCAGGAAAATGTAATACTTTTTTGATCATACAAAGACAAACTTTAACATTCTACTTTTAGTTTCTAATCTAAAAAATTCTCTGCCGTATTTAATTTCTAAGGCGTAAATATTCAAATCGCTATCGTTTATCATCGAAACATCTATGTATTTGCATTATTCTTATTCTAAAGTAGTCGTTATCTCAAAAGAAGGGCAAAACTGTAAATCATAAAATCATGTCGTCACATTTTAATTAAAAATAAAACAAAACTGTAAATCATAGAATCATATCGTCACATCCTAATTGCCGAGAAAATAGAAGTAAATGAAATAAAAGTTTTAGAATGTAACCAAAGCTTAATAGTCGTAAAAAATGCCTTTCTGGACACTAAGAACGTGTCACGTTGGGGACACAAGAAATCACTAAACCGATAGATCGCCGGTGATCTCGCGTCGCAGTTCGAACGTTTCACGAATAAGGTGTAGGAATTGAACTTCGTATAAGATGATGGAAATTTTATTGTACAAGTCCAACAGAGTGACGGTTCAAAGAATTATAACAGAATGAGGTATCGAGCGCTAATTTAGGAAGGTTTTTATAGTGAGGTTTTAGTCGGATGTATATCAGAGGCGGTTATTCAGTCACTGTTTTGTTATTGTTTCGATAGCTATGGCATGCAGGATGTTTTCGTCTACTTGATTACTATTTCGGAGTGGGTGGCCCTCTTGAGCGTGTGACAAGTGCAACCGCGTTGTATGTGTGTCAATGCAAGTGTGGCGATTATCGGGATGTTTCCACCGCGCCACGTCGGTCGACGACCGCTGTTTGGCTAGCGAAAAAAGAAAGAAACCGTAAAACTAAAGGATCGTTCAAAATTGGCAGTTTATACGTTCGTTCAAGTTTGTATAACGAGATTGCGATATTAGTTACATTACGTTACGTAGATATTAGTCTATGTTCATTATTTACTTTCGGTGAAACTGTAGAGAGACTGACTAAACTTCGATTTCGATGATTTTTTAGTATGTCGTGCAAATCGATATTTTAAACAATTTTTTCCTATACGTACAAGAACTGAACTTGCTTAATTTCCGAGATATTTGCAAAAAACTACCGGTATCGCTTGAGTGAATTCTGCCTATAGTTGTGCGTGCGTGCAACATATGCGTCGGTTGCTACCGGATACAATATTTTGTTCATAGTATATGTAGGTATGATAGAACGGGTGAGTATTACGGGAGATTGAAATATTATTTAACTGCTAGGTAAAAGGAGACGTCCGCTTAAGGAGTTCACCGCCAAGCCACAAAAAACGCGTGTGCTCGGCAAAAACTGAATAAGCCGATGAATCACTGATCAACGAAATAAACTCGATCATTACAAGCGACGATATACAGGAAATTTATGTCGATTTTTCCTTAACAATAAATAATGTCAATGTTTGTGTACATTTATTATACAATTACATTATTTATATAAATGTCTCCTATGGTGTACAATTACATATATTTGAATAATGTAGAAAATATTGCTCTTTTTATTTCCACATTCCAACTGTACGAACAGTTTTGTTTTTCACTATACATACATACATGTATCTTAAATGTTATACATGTAATATCGTCAATGGAATATATTGTTATTATATCCTGATATTTGCAATTTATTTACAATGAATGGATTATACAGATATAGACAGAAAGACGATGGTAGTTTAATATGAACTAATCGCAATAACACGCTACAATCTAGACAACTCTTGACACAACGGATCAAACATTCTTTCTCACGCAGACCACACTCTCTCGACAACGCTAGTGTCACAGAAGGAATGCCACAGACGAAATCCGACTAAACAAAGCGATAAAATAGCGAAATTCCAAGCGCCTTAGCATGAGTGACCATCGGGATAATACCCGGTTACTCTATCCGTTCCCAGAGATATATGATCGAAGCCTCTTCCCACTTCCACGAATAAAAGAATTTAAATATTCCCCCTAAAAATTATCCAGGTCAGTCTTGAACAGTCACGCCTAGAGTTCGGAAGTGTATTGCAAACGAAAAAAAAATAAAGTTTCTTTTTTTTCTTAAATTTCTCTTTTATTTTACGTGACACTAGCAACATTATATCGATAACGCAACTCGCACTCTCTGACTTCTCGATTTATTCTCCTCGACTTCTCAACTAACAACTGAACTGCCCTCGCATATCTTTTGTCTTTCCGTAGACCCGCCACGCACGTGTTCCGCGACCGCTCGTGGCCAAGGCCACGTAGACATTTTCTACGAAACTATTCACTTGAAGGACTGAACGACGACACATTTATGCGCCCATCGGCACTTCGGCTCTCGGGACATTGTTTATGATTCACTAGATATTTCTTAGGCCCTTCTCCCCGATACTACATACATACTTTACATGTATCATGTTTAATGTATGATGTGTGCATGAAGATCTTGTTAAGACGGCTTGTTAAAATTGTACTTACATATCTATTTAATCAATATTAAAGTACAAATATTATACGTTTATATTCTTATATATTCGCGCAAGGATATGCGCAGGTGCTATGTTGTACTGCTGGATTGTAGCCAATCAACGAGCAGTACTGTAAGCAATTTTAAATAACAGCGATGGACTGACGCGAGGCACCGCGCAGTCATTCTATGGATTCGCATATCACGACCGGCACACTTCAAAACCGATGGGCTGATGACGGAGATAAAGAGTGGCGGCACTCGGCAACAATGTATATGAGCCTAATGAGTCATCAATATCCCAACGGTCCGCCGAATATTCGAGAAGAAGGCGTGCGTGGCAACGGTCGTGAACGCCTAACAAACGCGTGGATAGTGGGGATATTGAATGGTGACAAAGGGAAAAGAATCGGATCCGATCGAAAGTCAAGTTGTGAGAGCTTCAGTCTTGGAAAGTCACGGCTGGAGTTCGGAAGTAAACTGTCGTTAGTATAAACGAGGTGTTACCAAATAAATTCTCTCTTTCTTATTTTCATCTTAGATTTCTTTTTTTTTATTTTACGTGACACGCACATGGTCAAATGTACGTCGTGTTGAAGGATACCTACAATGTGAATATATCAGTTAGTAATGAATGCTAAACAAAGAATTATAAAGTTAACCTGTTAAATTTTGATAGAAGAGCATATACAAATACAAAAGATGTAACACTTGACCGACCATTGATTTATTTAAGGTAAATATTTTATATACGCTTATATAACTAAAGATTTTGCTTAAGTTATTCTAATATGAAACAGATATGTTTTATATAATTTAACCTATATTATTGTGGTATACCAAATATATCAAACCATATGTATAAAAGATAAATAAATGAGATCGTAGATCTAGACGATCTAAATGTAGATCTAGATCCTAGATAAGAGAAATAAACGTGTAATATGTATTAAAAAATACGGAATTTATGTTCTTAATTCAATTATATTTTTATTAACTGTGTGGATAGGTTCGTACTTTTTTATCTAATACCAATACACGACTACCTAGGAATATGTACAGAACCGAAGAAAATTAAGCAATAAATTACCTATTTGTGATTATTGGTATGGACCTACGTGACGGTCGACAACAATTAACTTTGCAATTTTCACAGTTCAGTTTACGATGCAAAATTTGTTTAATTTCTATCCTTATTGACACAAGATAATAGGTTTCAAAGGTTCATTTTTAATTGCAAAATATTTTCTTTTTCCTCCTTTTTTAATTAAAAGTTACAAATTTGCCATATTACCGTAGTACCTTTTTACCACATTTCATCATATATAACAAGAACAAAGTTTCTTGTCTATAAAAAAATGGAAAAGCGTCCAAATGTAAATATTATATTGGCATGAAATACGTTCAAACAGTGCTTAAAGTCATAATGCGTTAATATATGTTAAAGCCTATCTTTATTTGTATTAACATTAATATATAATAAGCAAGCATTGAAGTATTGAACCTTTGTTTGCTCTTCTACTTTTTGTTATAACTTATATATACAATTATTACTATTATTTAAAAATTAAATTAATTATTAATTTTAAAATTAAAAATTAATTGTTTTTAAATTAATTTTAAAAACTTTTGACCCGCCAAAATTGTATCAAGTGAAATTATATTTTAATAATCCAAAATATGTGAAGCGCTGATGGATTATTTTGTTTAAACATGTCAATATTACTTTTATAAATGTAAAAATATTACAACATTGCAATGTTAAACTTGAGAATGTTCTTTTTCTTATATAGATCAGATCGCTTTAAAATTATTTTCTTCTATATATTGTGAAACATTGATTATGGAATTCGTTAAGATTTTAAGAACAAGGCCAATTTGATTGATCAATGATTAACAGAAGAGCGTGCTTTAATCTTATATGTTAGAGAACAATCCGTTAAAAAGTTTTAGCAAGTGAAACAAGATATATCCTGAGAATACTTTGCGAAATTCTGAATATTATTGCTATAAATTCATTTATAACTTATCAATAAATTGCGCTATAAAGATAATACATTTTTTTATTATAATGCTGTGTTATTTGTTTTTATCAAAATTTTCTTATTTAAAAGCAATTAATGAAGTTCAATCAAATAATGACAAAATATTGTAACATTTTAACATAGTTGTATGCATTAAATATATAATTCAATACGATACTTTTATAAAATAATGATGTTTCAATTTTAACTTTTTCATTTATCTAACTTGCTTTAATTTCTTAGGGTGCTCAAAGTCTCCAGAAACTTGTGCATGGATTTCGTATTATTCAACTAAACCTTCTCTTCTCTTATGTTGGTATGGTGAGTCTTTTCTTATGATCTTTATTACGAGATGCATGTAATCATGTGTTCTCTTTTTTATTATGACGGATTTAAATGATGTACTGCGTGTCTTTACCAATGAATATTTACAAATGGCCATGATATTGCTGGATACGATAAGCGCTGTATTAAAAATATAATTAAAAACATCGGATCAGCGGAGTGACCAGTGAGATCTCTATTTATAACGTGCCGTCTGCGTATAGAAAAGAATAAAAATCACCGGCCTAGTCGCGGTTAGCGATTGAACTCAAATTTGAAATTGTTTGTGTCGTGCAACCCAACTGTTAACGCCAACCGTCCAAACCTTGCTTTCGGAGGTTGATCGCGCCATTTCGTTTAGCGAATGTTTTCCTTTTTTTCTGATAACTAATTAGTTACCCGATTTTATTTATTTATTTTTGTTTAATTCTTTGGTATATAGTTTATATAAACATAACGTATTTCTAAAAAACGTTCTCTTTGTCCAACGAACTTTCGATTCCTATACAACCTCTCCTGGTTATCTGATGCACGCGTAACATTCACATATCGTTACATATCGTTGCCATCCCTCACTTTTCGTATTCTTCTTATTATACTATTACTTGAATATAAAATTATAGAAAACGTTTAAAAATACAAAGATACAAAAATATAGAAAATATAAAAATAAAAAAATACAAAACTATTATAATTACAGAAACTCAGATTAAACCTTAGTACTTATATTCTACTCTCGTTTTGTATTACATATACATTTTTTACATTATATATATGAATCAAAATAGAATATATAAAGTATATTTTATATAATACGTTTCATATCTCAGACATTTTCCTTTCACAATTTCCTCAGAGTTTTCTTCTGAACCTCTACCAAGCTGCATATCATTTTTTGCTTTCCTCTTCCCCCCCTCCCTCATACGAGGCGTGATCAAAAAGATCGTTGAATTGTTTTCTTATTTGAGAAAATATTTATTTGTTCGTCTATATTAAAGTTATTCCCTTTGAATATGTTGAAGTAACTACTTCAAGAAAAGCTGTACATCTTTATTTATGTATATCCGTAACCTCTATTACGCAGAAAATAGAATTTAGCGAAACAGAATTATTCTAGGTAAGGAGAGGTCCATACTATCGTACCCTTGAATGTACATTATGTTTTGGGTTACAAGGTCTAGGAACAAAGGAATTAATAAATAGATTTCTATTTATGTTCCTTGTAGCCTTTAGCTAAAGCTATAAGGTAAACTTTATTGGTAATGTCCTTCTGATATAAACATATGAACGTGCTTATTCTGGAGAATAACAAATAGCCGCAAGGGAGCAATCAGGTGAATATGGCGACTGTAAATGTTACTTTTTGCGAAGAAGTCCCTAGTGATCAGTAGTGACGCATGAGTTGACGTGTTATAGTAGTACAATTTCTGAAAGTTATCGTTTCACAAATCCTTCGAATTGCTTCGCGCAATTGACTTGAAACGCTCAAATAGTATTCTCTATGGATCGTAACGTATTATGATAAAAATTTATGAAACACAATACCACGGTAATCGAAAAAATGCTGTGAGAAGGACTTGAACGTTTGATCTCACTGCCATGCTTCCCTCGCTCGTGGTTAACTTGTAAATTTCCATTGTGATACTTATGATTTTCGTACAATAATGATAAGAGAATACAATAGAAATAAAAAAATTCGAAATATTAACAAAAATATATTTACTTATTTCTTATACTTGAGGTGATATTAAACGTGTTAGTTATTAAAGAGACGAGTGGAAATTTGTAATAGTTAATTATATTGAAATTAATTCAAGTACAAGTACAGAAATAGTGTAGGTTGGTTGTAACTGTCGTTCGCATGACTCGCTGTGATAATTAGCTATATTCTTCGTTAGACTGATTTGCTTTCTAGACTGTCTTCCTAGAGAAGATGCTTGTCTGTTTATATTGCCCGGCGGACTTACAGAAGGTCGTATTTCGTTCAGGTTGACGATTACTCATAACGGCGATACTGTTTTTGTCTGGAGTTCGTTTATTCTAGAACTTCGCAAATCCAAAACAGCGTTAATACTCCGAGGTACAACAATATGTGTCGCTCCCGGTTCGAATCGTCCTATGACTCATGTGCCGCTACATACTAATACTATAGTAAACTGTTGCATCCTATGTTGGATTAATAGGAAAATTAACAATTAAGTGTATGAATATTCATATAAAATGATAAAAAATTGACGGTAACATTTTTTAATTAACATCTTTCGGGAATTCATTTGATATTTATTAATTGCGAATTTTATAGTCTGTTCATAGAAAGTGTACTTGGCGGAAGAAGTAAATGTCATAGAGATAGTAATAGGAACCACAATGTGGCGGAATAATTTTTGATATTTATATATAATTTCCATCGTCATTTGTAAGAGTACTATTAAAGTAAGCAGCATCTGTTTGCCCACCTCATGAATCTAGAATTAATAAGAACTTGTTTCCACAATATGGACTGATTATATTTAATATCTTCCCAAATAGTGGCTATTGACTAAAACATCAGAATATGGATCGATTTATTTTTGTCCTAGATTTATAAGAAAAATTTCTGTCAGAAACGATGACCCAACGACTGTGACCTCTCCTTGTTAGGCTGCAGAAGTTTATGCATTACAATATAGTAAATATGCAAGGTGTTATGCAAGATATATATATGTCGGAGATGAAAGAACACCGGAACCTCCCCTTTGGAACTGTGGGAAAATCCCATAATATTGTAATCTAGATTCTAACATAACCGTAATTAAACAATTGTCATTCAATCCGATTGTATTTATTCGAGATCTGTGATAGTGAGCTTGGGCTCGAGGCGACAACCAAACAAAGGCATAGAGTAACCGTATAGCTCTTCTTGAAAAAATATAGCAGCGGCACGCGACAGTGAACTCTCCAACGGATTCTGTCCCGTGGCGCCGCATTCTTTGGACAAGATGATGGCCAGATGCCGATACATCTTCACAGCATATTTCCGGCTAGCCTAAGGACCCGCTATAAATCTTAGAATTTATTTAGCTGAGGTTCTTCAAACTGACAAATAGTCTTAGTTTTAGCAGCCCCTAAATCTGTCACCTACTGCGGGAAGATACGAGAAATCTTCTTTTCTCACGTACGATGCTTTCGATGGCAACTCTTTCTCTCTCTCTCGAGGGTGGTTAGCATCCTTTTCTAACCACCGATATGGAAATCGACCAATTAACAGCAACGTCAATTTCCCTCACCTTCCGAACGAAGGCATCGCTCCACGAATCCGATGATCTCGTGCCCTTAGACACATCCTATCATAGTTTTCCTCTGTGGCATCATCGTGACGGAAAGTCATTCTCTTGTGCGATCTCATCGACGAAAAGTTTGTGAGAGCATACACCTATTATCCCGTTGACCGCGGATTCGTTATCGAACCTTAGGCCATTGTCACCAGTGTCTAATCAACGCGGTTACTTATTAACTCTGTAAAACCCATATTTGTGTTAATAAACGTCACTTCGATTGTACAGGAAAGATGTATAGTTCCAGCGAAGAATCATTGTGTGCCCAATACCTTTCTTCCGATGACGACTCGAGCTCTTATTACAACGACGCCCCGACATCAGAAGTGGGATCAGTGCCGGTTATGACAATACAGGAATATAGGGCCCTGGTGCGTGATCTTGTTCGGTCGCTAAAACAAAAACGGAGAAGAAGGAGTGCGGAACGGAAAAATATTTCGCTACCACGTTTTAACCCCGAAGTCACGGACGCCGACCCAGCCGTATGGTGCGCAGCTGTTAGCCTGCTCATGAAGGACAACCCTCTACGAGACAACGCGCTGTATTCTGCCTTGAATCGTGCTTTAGAGGGTTCCGCAGCGCATTGGCTTACGCAAGTAATGGACGGTGAAGAAATTACCTGGTCAAGGCTGAAGGAACAATTCATCGCGCATTTCGGGGGCCAGGAGACAAGATCGTCATCATTAATAAAGTTGTCCAGGGAACCACGACGGGAGAATGAATCCCCAGGGACGTTCGGCAATCGTATCCGTTCCCTCCTGAATACGAAGTGGCAATATTTAACAAGAGAGGAGACAGTCAACGCCACCGCTCTCTATCTGCTGAGCTCACGCGACCAACGAGGAGGAGCCGACGTCTTCGTCGGGAAATTCATCGGTGGGCCCCGAAGCCAAACGACGCAAGCTGTCGGACCACCGGGTTAGGTGCCTGTACTGTGGTATTCACGGACATAAGATAATTAAGTGCAGCAAGAGGACGCGGATCGGAAAGCAGAAGAATACACGACGCCCGGAAGAAAGCCAACCAGCTACATCGTCCAAGGTGTCCTGTTTCAAGTGTCGCGCGGAGGGTCACATCGCACCCGACTGTCCGCTACTGCAGAACAGAAAATCTAACCCCAATAACGAACGTCGAGTCGACTCCTGCGTGGTGGAGTCTCCAACTGGTAGATTAAGTCATGGGAGTGAGTCGTTCCTATTTCACTTCGATTCCGGAGCCGAATGTTCACTAATTAAAGAATCTGTTGCCTCAAAATTTTCCGGCAAAAGAACGACCGATATAGTAGTAATGCGTATTAAGTGTACGTCTCAGATTTTGTCTACTGTATGCATTAGTGGTTTTAGCCTCGTTATTTGTAAAGCAAAGATAATTGATGCTTGTAGTAAAACCGCGGAGGACGATATGAATATTAACGAGACTGACACTGATGTAGTTGATGACGATAAGAATCGATTAATTTCCATTCTCAAAAAATTCAAAGATTTTAGAGAGCATATAATAAACCTAAGGACTGCTTTAAGGGCCAGCCATAAACCGATATATTTGCAAGATTCCAAATAAAGTTAAGAAGCTAAACTAAAAGCTTAGGTTTATGGTGGGTCTTTAGGTTTATTGGGATCAGAATGACGGTATGTGGGGTGTTACGACCGTTCGCGGAGAGACGCGATCGCGAGGAAAGCGCGTCAGCGAGAGGCGTAAATTCTCGCTACGATTCAGATAATCGACGCCGCGAATTAGTTGTTCCCCTGTTTCGGTTAAGATAACAGAGGTGGTTAAATGAAGTTAACACTGAATTAACAGGGTTAACAAAAAATGATATATTTGACAATATAAGTATAAAAGTATAATGAAGCGCCACAAATTATTTTAAGGATGATGCAGTTAGTTTGATATAATTATTCGACTCGACTTCACAGTATTTCTTTGTATGTGGTAGATTAGACGACTTGTGTTTCGTTCGTGAGATTCCCTTAGTGCATTCCGTTCGGATCCTCAATCGATACTGATTGCCCTTCGATGGGCCCTATGTGTTCTATGGGAGGCGATCCCCACCATGCTCGGGTCACGCCACCGATCACGCCATGATCACGCGTGTCACCTTATGAGTGTGTTTAAAATAACGGAACGAATCGACGTTTCTAGAACTCGCTCTGTTTGATACTGGCCGTTACATTGTATATTTGTCGGGCTTATTGAGACGGTTCGCTCGCGGTACTGTGATGTCACGAGCGACAGTTAGAAATAACGGCCTAAGGAAAGCCTCATGGCGTAACATGGGGCCTTGGCGTCCAGGTTTTGAGTGACGTCGCAGGCCCATCTCACGCGACGTAACATCCTCCCCCCGTTGAGAGAGCCCCGATCAAGCTTCTGTGTATGGTTTCAGGGGGGTCTTTATCCACCTCCTCCGCTATTTGGGGTTGTCCCGTTTCGTCTGGATCGAGTGGACAGGGTAGGGGAACCAGTCGTTTGACACCATGATCCAGAATACTCGTTGCCGTTTTCACCGTAGCGGTCCTTACTATTCCATCGGCTCCTTGGTGAACCTTAATTACGTAACCCAATGGCCATTGAATTGATGGAACATTATCTTCCCGGAGGATTACGATGGTGCCTCCGCGAATGCCGTGACTGCCCTTTTTCCACTTGTTACGGCTGGTCAGCTCGCTCAGGTATTCTCGGTACCATCGGTTCTAGAAATGCTGTTTTATCTGATGGATCCTCTGCCAACTGGATAACCGATTTGCTGGAGTCGTCCTGAAATCTCTTTCCCGTAAACTTGTTAAAGTGTCGCCTATTAGGAAGTGACCGGGAGTGAGAACAGGGGAATCATTAGGATCGGACGAAATCGGAGTCAGTGGGTGGGAGTTTAATATGGCTTCGATTTCAACGACAAGGGTGTTGAGGTGCTCAAAGGTCAAGAGCTCCATGCCGACGACACGAGTGAGATGGCGCTTAAAGAATTTCATCGCGGCTTCCCATAAGCCGCCAAAGTGTGAAGAATTAGGAGGATTAAAACGCCATTGTATCTGCCGATCTAAAGGGATCTAAAAGGATTGTCGCGCGATATTCTCGCTGAGATATGAATCGGCGTAAAGCGGCCAGGAATGCTTCGGTGGTTAGATAACTCGCGAGTTCGGTGTGGACAGCTTTGGTCTCCAGACATATGAATATGACGACGTATGCTTTGACCTTTCGACGGTTGCGATCTCTTCTCTCCTTAATGTAGATGGGGCCACAATAATCAGTCCCGACGTTGGTGAAGGACCGCGACTCGGTAATACGTGCCTCTGGTAGATCTTCCATTAGGTACTTAACTGATGGTGGGCTCGCTCGGTAACAACGGACGCACCTTTTAATCGTGCACCATACTTGGCTACGGCCATCCATAGGCTAGTAGCGTTGTCTAACGGTATATAATATGGCCTGTGTCCCTGAATGATGATTCTTTCGATGTTCCTGATCAATAATGAGTTCCGTCGTAGACGTTTTCGGCAAAATGATTGTATTAACTTGTTGTGTGCCGAAATGATCTCGTTTACGGTAAGCGGTGCCGCTCGGTCTTGCTTATATCGCCATCGAAGATAGCGAGCGACGATTCTCATTAATTTTGGCCAGGAAGAATATCTCTGTAGTATACTGTGGTCGATAGGGTTTGTTGTCAGGCAGATCGACTTCTTCTGTTCAGGGACTTCGACCAACGGTATTGGGCTCCAGATCGGCCAATGTTTTTCGCTCTGCAGGAGCCAACCTGGCCCGTTTTTCCAAATCGACGGACACAAGAATTCCTTGGGCGTTTGACCTCGGGAGATGAGATCCGCTGGGTTGTCATCGGTAGGCACATGACGCCAGTCGCAGATGTTGGTCTTGGTCTGTATTTCGGCCACTCGATTCGCTACAAATGTTTTTAAGGTGTGCGGCGAGGAGTTGATTCAATGGAGCACGATTGTGGAATCAGTCCAATATACGATCCGAGATACCTTGATCGTTAGGGCCTTATGTATTGAGGACATCAAGGAGGCCGAAAGGAGTGCTCCGCTCAATTCGAGACGTGGTATGGTGAGCGATTTGAGCGGCGCTACCTTTGATCCTTTTGTCGTCGTTGATTGTTTTCATAATCAGTGGTTCGGAGATAGACGCGAGCCCCATATGCTTTCTCGCTAGCATCACAGAAGCCGTGTAATTTGAATTTCGTGACGGATTTTATGATGGCCTTCCGCGGGTATCTTCCATCATTTAGCAATGGTAATTGTGCACGGTATTAATTCCATTCAATATGCAAGTCTGTTGGAAGGGATTCATCCCAGTCCACCTTCAATGCCCAGACTTGCTGTAATAGCATTCTTGCTCGTACGATTACCGGCACGAGCAATCCCAGTGGATCATCAATTTGCGCGATGACCGAGCTGATTGACCGTTTTGTGACCCGGGAAGTATCGTTGGTCGTCTTGACCGAACAGAGGATTGAATCGTCGGCTGAATCCCAAAAGACACCGAGTGTTTTTAATGTGGATGATTCGCCGAGATGTAACTTCTTGTGAGTATCTTGTTCAGGTAGTCCTCGTAGCAGATCCCGGTCGTTGGATGCCCACTTGCGAATATTTAGGCCGGCTTGCCTTAGTAATTCAGTGAGTTCATTTTGTATCGGCTCCGATCAGCGCGTCGTCGACATAGAAATCCCGTTGCAGGATTTGCGCTGCTTTCGGAAATCGAGATCCCTCGTCCTCTGCCAATTGCTTAAGGCACCGAATGGCTAGATACGGAGCTGCGGATAGACCGAACGTTACATTATTGAGTCTATAGGTCTCGATCTCGCCGTTATCGGCACGCCACAAGATCTTTTGATAATTACGATCTTCTGGACGTACGATGAATTGCCGACACATTTTCTCGATGTCGCCGGTAAGGACGTATTGATGCGACCGGAATCTCAATAATATGTTTATTAATTCCTCTTGTAGTTTCGGACCGGTATGCAGGGCATCGTTTAATGAAACTCCGGTGGTACTTGATGCCGATCCGTCGAACACCACCCGGAGTTTAGTAGTATCGCTTGATTCCTTGATCACGCCGTGATGTGGTACATAATATCCGTGGTTAGTGGGGTGATCCATGTTAACATTTGTCATATGTCCCAGGTCAAGGTATTCTTGAATCACCGCACGATACGCGATTTCAAGTTGCTTATCACGTTGAAATCGGCGATGAAGAGAGGAAAGTCGCTTCATTGCAGCGGCCTTCGACGACCCTAGAGAAGGAAGTTTTTCGTTGAACAGTAATGCAACGATGTATCGGCTTTCTTTGGTTCGTCGGACGTGGTTTCGGAAGTGCTCCTCATATTGTCGTTCAGATTCTGAAAGATGTGTGGCGAATGGTCCTTCGTCGATTTCCCAAAATCGCGCGAGGTCCGCTTGCAAAGCTGTTGTAGTTACGTAGAACATGTTTGTCGCAGTTTGGGACGTTGGACTCCCCCCGATTACCCAGCCGAATCATGTCTTTTGCAAATGCAGTTCAGGCTCGTTCGGCTGCGATAAATTGATCTGTCCGATACACATCGCCGCAAGTGTTGATCCCGAGTTAATAAGACATCGATCGGAGCTGGCGAATGGAATCGTGGATCGGCTAATTTGATATTTCTAGGTATGTCCAGGCTTGAGTGATCGATGGGTTTACTTGGAATTAAATTCCATATGGCCGGGATAACGAGGAACTTTAATGTTTCTTTATATGTGCCGTTCATAGAAGTTATCGTGGCCGTGATATATCGTTTAGAAGTAGTTGTCAACGTGTCTAGAGCTCCAATTGGGACCGAACATCGGTGTTGCTTTATTTGGAGCGCTTTAGCTAGTTTTTCCGTAATAAAGTTCATACTAGATGATGCTGATTGTTAATAATATGAATTTGTGTGGTCGGATAATAATAGAATAAGTCGGATGCCAGTGGTCTTGCGCGTTCGGTCGTCAATGGAGTCATCGACTGTCGTTGTCATTTCTTCTGCGTTCGTTTCGGACTGGTTGATGGACTTGGAGGCAAGTTCGTCCGTGTTGTCTCCGAAACGTGTGTTCTAGATGACCTGCGAGGACTTGTTGGTGACGACTATGTGTCCGATCGTATGCTTGAGGAAGAAAAGCTTCAACTTGCTGTTGAGGAGCCCGAACTTGTGTGTTGCTTATCCTGATGCAGCAACGAATAATGCCGTCGTCCGCACATATGACAGGATCTGACCTTGCACTCTCGCGCCGAGTGTCCTTTCCTCAGGTAATTCAAGCACAACGATGCTTCTTTAACGTCCGTAAGGCGCCCGCTCAAGGGTTTGGTCTTGAAGGTGGTACACTTCTAGATGGGGTGTTGCTCTTGGCATGTGTGACATGTTGACGTAACCTGTGATGTGAAAGCGTGGCCCCGGGAAGAGTTTTGTCGCGGGCGATTGCGCGTTGTCGTCTCTTTTATTAACGGAATCACTGTGCAGCTCAACTTGCCACAGCTAGCTCGTTTTTCTAAAAAGGCTAGTAAATGTTGGACTGACGGGATTTTCTTGTCGGTCAGGGTGAGTTCCCATTTGTTGACGATATTTGCACTAATTAGTGAAGTAAGTATCCCATTAAGAACGGTATCTAGAAGGGATTCGCCGGTGATTTCTAACGTAGGTGTTGTTTGAAGTTCACGACTACTGCTTCTAATGCTTCGGCTGTATCATTTTTCATCTTGGGAAGATTTGTTATCGCGTGCCAATGGTTCATGCAGATTTATCGCGGATTCTCAAACTTTTCTTTTAGCGAAGTGAGGGCATTCGCGTAGTTTGCGTCTGTCGTCTCCAAAGATTGTATGCACTGTGCTGCTATCCAGGTTAATGAGGTGCGGAGTTAATGCAGCTTTTGGACGGGTATCAGTTTGTCGTTGCAATCGTTTGTAGACATGAAGGTGTCATGAAAGGATTCCCAATCATCCACGGTACCGTCGAACGTAGGCAATTGAATCTCCGGTAACCTTACTGATATTGGCCCGGAATGAGTGCTGGATTCGCGTGTTTTCGGAGTTGAAGTCGAGGTTTGTTGTAAGTTAAATATATGACGGCCTATCCGGTTACCTACTTCGTCGAATTGATCAGTTATATCGAGACCGCGCGTAGGGTCCTCGTTGTCGTAAGGTGCCATCGCGTTGGGTAGCTTCGAATCATAGTCGAACTTCCTTCAGTTGTTCCTGAAGGATTATCAATTCACTCTCTCCATAATTATCGGGTGCTTCATATACCGTCAGTCGTTTTGATAAACGTGTGAGTCGACCGATCTAATATCCTCGGGCTCAACGCATGCCGGTGAGTTTTTCGTTGTTTGACATTGTTGCCGTGGATTATTTGAATCGAAATTGGTGACGCGCTTAACGAGCTTACCTGATTGTTTTGAAATTTAAGTTGTCGGAAATCGTTGTGTATTTGTCCAGCTACAGTGGGACGCTGCGTGGTAGCGCACCTCGATCAACGTCGATGACTTCGCTGCAGTGATGCACTTCCGCTGCTGGATTTTATGTGGACACGTGGCACTTCGTGATCACTGGTAACTGCACTTTACTGGCACGTATCCGGCTCAGAGGACCAAATGTTTCGTCCGTTCGCGGGGAGACGCGATCTTGATTGAGCGCGTCAACGGGAGTCGTAAATTCCCGTTACGATTTGAAAAATTGACGCCGCGAATCGTACGATCCCTATATTTCGTTTAGGACAATAGGGGTGATTGATTTTGTAGAACACTGCGGTTAACAGGTTATACTGTATATTTTCCACAACGATTTACACTTTATATTTCTTATAATAATGCAAATATCGATTGCCAAGTTACGGTTGAATACTACCTAAGACTCGTTCCGTATTGGCGAAGGTGAACGAAAGTTGTTGAGATCTGACCACTCTCGAGCTGATGTGTAACTATGATGTATATAACTGAGATGTGACTCTAAGATATGTACTAGACTGGGGAATAGATTTCAACTCCCTGTCTGCTCTCATGTCATGACGGAGGAAAGTTCGATATCGTTACATTGCTCGAACGCAGAAAGCGGATTGTTGGTCTTGCTTTTCATTAAGAAAAGAGAGGGTAACGATCCACGTTGATCATTGGTTATAGTCAATGTTTAATAACGAAAAATAGGAGGAGCAAATCTCCTACCAAAGTGGATTGTGTATGACGTGGTAACTGGAAAAACTCAGCTTTTCCGTTAAGCAATTACTCGCTTTTCCCGTGAGATGCATACTCGTTTCCTCCGTAATTTTAGAGAGCTTATAATAAACCTAAGGACTGCATTAAGGACCAACCATAAACCGATATATTTGCAAGATTCCAAATAAAGTTAAAAAGCTAAACTAAAAGCTTAGGTTTATTGTGGGTCTTTAGGTTTATTGGGATCAGAATGACGGTATGTGGGGTCTTGGCGTCCAGGTCTTGGCAGCCACGTTATGAGTTGTTGAGGTTATTAGATGTATAATGAGAGAGACGCGTGGATAAATTATAAGGTAGAAAAATATATTTGAAATACGGAAGTGAAAAATACAAAAATTGAAATANATAATATGAGCTGGTCCAGATCCGCACGCTAGCAGTGTTACTCTATAACTGAAAAACCCTGAAGCCAACGTCGCCTTTCGACTGTTTATGGCCTGCCTTCGTCGCAGTCTTTTGTCTATGCGCTGTCGATGGCTTCAATGCTTTAGAAAGCTAAAAAGACCAGATGTAGAGTTTTCTTAAAAGCAGTGACCTTCAACACGAGTGACGCCGCAGGCCCATCCCACGCGACGTAACAGATATTATTGAAGTTGACATTGACGTATATGGGAATAATAAAACTCGATTAATTTCTCTTCTCGAAAATTCAAAGATTCATTCGTTACGGGTTTCCTATGTACTCGCGTAAATACAAGCCAGTTGGAAATACGATTAATTAACCCTAACATTACCGTACAAAGAAGTCCTTATAGACTTAGCGAGGAAGAGCGCAGAATAGCTCGTGAGAGAATAAGCGAATTAATTCGAGCAAAATCATAAGGCTTAGTAATTCACCGTTCGCGAGCCCTATGTTACTCGTGGAGAAAAAAGATTCCTTAGATGGATTAGGTGTAGAATTTCGAGAACTAAATGAAGTTATGGTCGCGGATCGGTATCCCCTACCTCTCATTGCGGACCAAACCGCAAGGTTTCAAAAAGCGAGATACTTTTATTCATTTTTAATTCTACGGAGCATACAACATTTGTTACCCCGACGGGAATTACGAGTATATAACAATGCCGTTTGGATTGAAAAATGTACCGTCCGTTTTTCATAGGGCCATTCTCAATGTGGCCGCGGGCACAGGACGGACATGTAACAACAAAGGTACGAAATAACGGTGCTGCTCTCCTTAGTACAAAGAATGATCCGCGAGGTGAGGAGAAGACTATAAAAGGGTCGTTTCATTTGGACAGATACACAGTTGCTGATTGAGTTGATGATTGATTTAGTCGCTGAGTTGGTTATTGAGTTATTGAGAGAGAGAGTTATCTAAGATAGCTTACGGAGCGGAGTACTACCTTACGTTGAGAACACGAGAATTGTGCGTCACGTCGAGTTCACTCCTACTCGAGCAACCGAGGTGGACTGACGTGTCTAGTCGGTCGTGTGCTCCGGTGAAGCGATTCAAAGAAAGGATTCGTAGAGAAAGTAAACTAATAGTGATAGAGAGGTGAAGTTTAAAAATGCAGCAGATATCAACAATAAAAATTACAACCAAGGGTGAAATGCACTATATAAGCAGGTCGGTAGATTTACCAGGCCCAAAACAACAACAGCAAAGCAACAACAACCAAAACGATATGGCTATAGAAGAAACGGAAGAGCAGTGGAGACAGGAGGAGCAAAACCACGACTACGAAAGATATTTCCAGGACGAAACCTGGAAAATAACAAAGACAACTAAGAAACGTAAAACGACAACAAGCACAAGTGCAGCAGATAATCTAGATACAGAAAAGCAGCGATGGCTGTAAGAATTACCACTAAGAAATTCCTTCAGCTCACTAACGGAAGAAATAGATGCTGATCCGACAAGTAAAGCCACAACTCATTATTTATCGAGGCCCAAATAATAGACCCGCTTTATTGAACTACTAAACAATATAGTCGGAAAAGATAATTATATAATAAAACAAACAAAATTAGATAAAATAAAAATTCAAACAAACATCCCTGAAATTTATAGGAATGTGAGAAAAGCATTAAAAGAAAAAAATGCTGTGTACCACACGTTCCAGCTCAAAGAAAGAAGCTACAAGATAGTTATAAGAGGTTTGCACCCAAAAAGTAACACAAAAAAATTAAGCGACGAAGTAGCAAAAATTGGCCATCAAATAACAACTATAAACAACATAACGAGATATGACACGAAGCAACCATTATCACTATTCTTAATTGAACTGGAACCCAGAAACAATAACAAAGAAATATATGAAATCAAAAAAATACTAAACACAATAGTAACAGTGGAACCACCACGCTACAAAAAAGATATACCACAATGCATGCGGTGCCAACAATATGGCTACACAAAAAATTATTGCAACAGAAGCCCAGCGTGCGTTAAATGTGCAAAAAACCACTTAACAAGACACTGCCCATACTCAGGAAAAATTGAAGAAGTTAGATGCTACAACTCTAACGGAAAACACCCAGCCAGCTATAAAGGATGTGAAATCAGGAATCAATTACGACGTAAGCTGCTTTCACCACTTCGCAATACATCAATCAATAACTACAAAACACAACAAAATATAACAGATAGTGATACAACATTGATAGAAAACATCAATCCCCAAAATGTACATCACGCTACGAACAATAACCACAACAACTCCAGCACCTTTGGTAGGCAAAGCTACGCGCAAGTAACCAATCAATCAGCACACATAGACAATCAAAACCAGAGCAATGGCAAAAACGACGCTACAGAAATCAAGGAATTGCACAAGCAATCCATCAATAACACCGAAATGCTAACAAAAATGATAAGCGAGCCAAATGCAGTTCTCAGACAGTAAACACAACAGACCACAGTCATGCTTCAATTACTTACAAACATGCTAAGCAAAAAATAGAAACGGACACGCTAAAAATAGCTGCCTGGAACTCAAACGGCCTACAACAAAGGGCCCTAGAAACTAAAACATTCCTGTACAACAACAATATCGACATACTACATGTTTCAGTAACACACTTCACTACAAAAAGCTACATGAAAATACCGTACTACACTATATATGATACCAAACACCCCTCAGGAAAAGCACACGGAGGGACCGCAGTGATAATAAGAAACGACATAAAACACCACTTACCACACCAGCCAAGTTACTAAGGAATATATCCAAGCAACCACCGTTACAGTACAAACTAGCAGCAATCATTTTCAGTTGTCAGCAGTATATGTACCGCCGCGACACAAAATTACCTCACAAATGTGGGAAGAGTACTTTCAACACTTAGATGATAAGTATATCGCAGCGGGAGACTACAACTCAAAGCACACACAATGGGGATCAAGAATTACTTCACCTCGAGGTAGAACCCTGGAAAAATACATTAGAAACAATAACCTCAATATATTATCCACAGGAAGACCGACATAATGGCCGACATACCTGAGCAAAATACCTGACCTACTCGATTTTGTAGTTACAAAGCGAATAAACGCAAATAAGCTAAAAATAGCACCCAGTCTAGAGCTTAGTTCCGATCATACACCGAAAATAATTACATACAGAAACAAACCAATAATTCATAACAATCCAGATATATCATGTAATATAACCACCAAATGGCAATCATTTAAAGAAATAATCGAGAGTAAGATCAACTGCAACATCCCATTAAAAACACCCGAACACATTGAACAGGCAAGTAGTGTGAGCGCGAAATCTCGCCTTTTGGGAGACCGTTCCATTCCTGGAGTTTATGACTTATAGTGGCTTCGCTCATAATTATGTTTTATCCACTTCCAGCCCCCACCTACCGAGGGAACGGCGCGCATAGATGGTCGGCGCGCGACTTGGAAAAACCCTGCCCTCCCCTTGTGGGTTGGACAAGTTGAACCTACCCTTTCGGGCGGCAGCTCGCTTAGCCGATGCCACGCGATGCACGCACCGCGCCGCACCTTTACCAGCGGGGCCACGAGGAGGCGGAGCTGCCAGCTTATAGCTCGGTCCCAGGAAGTTAGCCCTCAGGCCGATTATAACCTGCACCGTCACAGCACTCATTTTCATGGGTGCCGCCTGCATCCGCGGTCACAGGCTTTGCCACATAAGAGTCATTACGTCCAAGACAGCGACCCGTGGCTATGCTGTGTTAAAAACATTGAACAGGCAGTAACAACATATACAGAAACTATTCAAGAAGCAGCATGGGCAACCACCATACCTGAAGCAACCAAAAGACAAACAAAAATAATTCCGCCAGACATCCTTGAAAAAATTAGAGAAAAAGGAAAAGCGAAAGCAAAATGGCAAAAACATAGATCACGAGAAAACAAAAACACCTAAACAAACATGCAAAGGAAATAAAAAACAAAATAAAAGAGCACAATAATAATGAATTCACAAAGTACATAGAGACACTCTCTGCACACGAGAACTCCAACTACTCCCTATGGAATGCCACGAAAAAAATAAAGAAGCCAATAAATCTAGTCCCAGCAATCAGAAAAGCAGATAACACATGGGCAAGAAGCAACGAAGAGCAAGTTGATGAATTTTCCAAGCACCTATGCAACACGTTTACACAACACAATATCAACAACAGAAACCTCAATTGTCATACGGACAAGGATGCGCCAACCACTAGTACCTCAACTGACAAGCAATACACCATACCTAAAACAACAGCACAAGAAATTAGAAACATAATCGAAAAAACAAAAAACAATAAAGCACCAGGAATCGACCTAATCAATGGTAAAATCTTGAAAAACCTTCCTCCAAAAGCGATGCCACTAATGACAATAATATACAATGCAATTCTAAGAATTCAATACTATCCTAAACTATGCAAACTAGCACAGATCATAATGCTACCTAAACCAGGCAAAGACCCACACCAAGCAGCATCTCACAGACCAATATCGCTACTTCCTGTGTTTTCAAAAATCCTAGAAAAAATAATATACGTCCGCCTAAAACCAATAATAGAGAAGGTAAAATTAATACCAGATCACCAATTTGGATTCAGAAACAAACACTCCACGATAGAGCAAATGCACAGGCTCATTAATGAAATAATACTAGCATTAGAAAACAAACAATACTCTACAGCCCTCTTTACGGACATCGAGAAAGCATTTGACAAAATAAACCACGAAAGCCTGCTACAAACAATCAGAAAACAATTCCCGGAACAAATATACCAGTTAATAAAATCCTACTTAAACAGCAGAACCTTCGTAATAAAAATCAAGGACACATACTCTGAAGTTAAAGACATCAAGGACCAATACTATACACATTATACACGGCCAACATACCAACAACTACCAATAGCAAAATACTTACATTCGCGGACGATACAGCTGTACTAGTCAGGCACAGTAACCCAGAAACAGCAGTCACATTACTACAAGAACACATCACAAAAATAGAAGAGTGGCTGCAAGCTAAACAAATAAAAGCAAACCCCAATAAATGCAACCATATTACATTCACATTGCGAAAACAGATGCCACCAAACATCCTACTAAACGGCGCGCACATAACACACACAAGACAAGTAAAATACCTAGGACTCCACATAGATACACAACTCACATGGAAACAGGATATTAAATCTATAATAGGCAAAATACAGACGACATGGAGACAAATGCATTGGCTAACATGTGGAAAATCCAAACTAAGCATAGAAAATAAATTAAAAATATGCAAAACGATCATAAAATCAATCTGGTCATACGGAATACCACTATGGGGGACAGCAGCATCGATCCATATAAACAAAATAGAGACATTACAAGCAAAAATTCTTAGAACAATAGTATGCGTCCTATGGTATGTTAGAAACGAGGATATTCGGAAGGACCTGGGAATACCGACGGTCAAGGAGGAGATTACCAGATGCGCGGAAAGGTACAGAGAAAGAACAGGAACACACCCAAACCGGGTGGTTTGGAATTGCGGAAACAATCAATACAATCCTAGAAAGAAGACGAAAAAGGAAACACCCAGCAGATCTCACAAAGAATATAACCTAACAAACACGAAGATGTTACCCCGCTGGGGGTAACCATCCACATGCTGTGTATTTAAGTTATAATTATTGCCGACTCAATAGATCAAGCCATAGAAAGATTGGACACGGTTTAAATACCTACGTAAAAGCCGGATTCTCCTTTAATTTTTCTAAATGCTTTTTTCCAAAAACATTGATACTTTATCTTGGGATATGTGATTCATAATGGAGAAGTTCGTCCCAACCCGGGTGAAATACACGCATTGAGTTCTTTACCTGCGCCAACGACCGTCACACAGCTCAGGCAGTTCATAGGTTTAGCCTCCTATTTCTGAAAATTGTCCCTAAATTTTCACAGGTAATGAAACCCCTGTATGCACTTACTTCCGGTAACAGAAACATAACTTGGACAGATAAGCATAAAAAAATAAGGCAAAAGGTAATCTTCGTACTGACTGACGCGCCGGTGTTAATGTTATATGACCCCAATTATCCGGTAGAACTACACACTGATGCTAGTCCGGATGGATATAGGGCTATTTTAATGAATAAGGTTGACGGTAAAACAGTGTAGTAAAATACTATAGTAAGAAAACTAGTCCCGCGGAATCCAAGTATCATCCGTGTGAACGAGAGACGTTAGCAGTTGTAAACGCCGTTAAACGTTTTCGCCACCATCTACATGGACGAGAACTTCTTGTTGTTATCGACTGTAATTCTTCTTAGGGATCTAGCAAAGTCAGGAACACCTTGGCCTTGACTTTTAAGTTCGGCACATTGGTTCAAGTGTTCCCATTTTCATCTTTTTCTAGCTTTTTCCACGTCCTCGGTAGTGACTGGCCAATTAATTCTTAAGGAATTCGCCATTCTTTTCAGTTTCGAATGTGTGTCCCCGCCGATCAAACTTGTAGCTGCTGGATCGGTTGAGTTCTTAATTTTGATGGCACTCTTTAAGGTACCGAGCTTTACAAGATGTTCGAATCTAGGTATACCTAGACCTCCGTTTGCTTTGGAAGTGTAAAAGAATCCAGTGGCAGTTGAAGGCACAAGATGTAGTATTGCCTTTATTTCCTGTTTGCCTTCGCTATCCAACAATTTTAAGACTGTATCGCTTGGAAGATTGATCAACAGGTGGTAGATGGAGCGAGGAAGGATGTACTTAGTTACTAACTCGATTTTCTGGCATGGTTTTAAAGAGAGCTCTTTTCATCTCCTTATAATACTCAGAATTTCTAACACTATTATGCCACAGTGAATATCCTTCCAAGATCCCATTTGGGCGCCTAAATATTTGAAAACCTCTTCAGGATAATTTTTAGGTTTAATTTCTAAGACTTTTACGAACTAGGTGTCCCTTTTGGCGACCACCTGGAAAGACTGACTCTTCTCCCCAGAAATACTCATTCCCGGGCTGCTTAAGTACTGATGGAGAGCGTCCAACTGTCGTTGCGCCTCCCTCTCATCCTTGGCAAGCAATACTATGTCGTCGGCAGAACAGGAACTTTTCTCTGATCGTTCACTTTAATGCTGGTGTCACTTTTAATATTCTCTAGCAGTGGCTCCAGATACAGATTGAATAGCAGCGGTGACAGAAGATTACCCTGCTTAACTCTAAGGATGTCGACCACGACCCCTTTGTTGCCACTTGTTTTAGTAGTTGTTCTGCATCCTTTATACATTTCCATAATAATTTTGTGGGGGGTTGGTCGAGGATAGATAATGTGAAATAACGAGAGCTAGGGATTGCTGTCGCAACCCGTAAAATATATTTCGAATAAGTTAAATAATTAAGTGAATAAATAAAGTACAAACTGTCGTAAGACGCTCGTTTACTGTATTCGCACCGATAGAATATCCGCGGAAAACTCAACTCGAAGATATTGATCGTTAATATGTGTCACTCGGTATATTATATGATGTATCAAAGGCTTTAGATATGTCCACGATTGTGGACACTCTAGCTTTGTCTCTCTTGCTATAATTCAAGGCAGCGTTAAACAGGTCTATATTAATTTTGCATCCGTTTTCGGATGCAAAGACTTTTCGCCTTGAATTTTGTACAATACCTTTCCTTACTCTACCGTCGAGGATAGAAGAGAAGATTCGGCCGAGAATAGGGCCTATAGTAATAGGCCGCCAATTCTCGACTTTATTTGCGTCTTTATTCGCTTTTGGTATTCACGTAGTCCTTCCATACGGTTGGAAAATAGGAACTAAAATACAAGATGTTAAATAATTTATCAATTACTATTGGCAGGCCAGGAATTTATAGGTGTTTTTTTGTACAATGTAGTAGGCTCTGCCGCTGTTTTGTTTCTTTTCTTTTTTAACCTTCCGCTTATATCCTCAGCAGTTATTGCCGGAAATATTTCGTGCAAGTGAGCTTCGGAAGCTCCACTTACTGGGACTTGGGAATTGGCTTGACCCACCCGTCCCCACAAATCACCAAAAAGTCTCTTCGCCTCTCTTGCTCTCAGCGGTTGTCTGGCCGATTCCAGATATGTTAGGTCGTTATTTATAACAATGTCAGCCAGTTTTCTGGGACACTCTTTAAATATCTCTTGGCAGCGTGCGTAAGAGTATCGTTGCCTTTGGTGCTTGTTGTTTCTTTTAATAGCATGCGTATTAGTTCTATTAAACGATTTTGGCTTATTATTGCCGTCGTCTTTATTGTGTCTCAAAAAGGCTTCGTATAGAGATGTGCAGAGAGATTTCTCTATTTTATTAATTAATAGATCCCTATCATTTTTTGATTCCATCCCAATATTACTTAATAAGATATAAATATCTCTCAACGGGGGAGGAATCTCGGTAGACTTTTCTATTTCATTCTCTAAACCGCGTCGCCACTCGTGGACTGATTCTTCACTTGTTACGGCTTTATCCGATTCAAATGGCGCGCTGCCTGGTCAGCGAGATTGCACCCGCCCTCTGTCCCTTGTGTACACTTTTGAAAGCTCGTTTCTTCGTTGATCATTCGTAGCCTTTTTCTTTTGTTTGCAATCCGCTCAGCCGTTTTGCTCGTTAAGATTTTGCAGATTTTTAGGTTAGGGTGTCTATAATCTTTATATTTTTGCTCGAACTCCCTCAAGAGGGTAGCATCTTCTCCTGACCATAGCCTGCTACTATGGTCTCGACTCAGGGTGTCTGTCACTTCCCTTCTTTTTCTATTGTGAACGGCAGGGTGCGCATGTCGTTCGTGAGTCGATAGCCCTCTCTGAGTCCCGAAGCTCATGGGGCTAGCTCCACATTTTTAAGCTCCTTTTTTTCTCTGATTAGTGCCACTACATTTTGGGTTGTGGCACTTTACCCCATGGAGTTTAGGGAAACTCCTTTCGCAACTTAAACATCCCCACTGGATGTGAGCATCCGTGTGATGTCCAGGTCTGTTAGCCTCATAAAGAAAAGGTGAACTTCACTTTTCTCACAGACCGGACAAGCAACCTTGTCACCCACCAACGGCACCATAATTTTTTGATTCAAGTCCGGGGACATCGCCGGGTTGTCGATTGTGGTCCCCTCCGAAGCGAATAAATCCGTCACGACGCTTCCGGGACCGAGAAGCGCTGCGTCCGAAGCTTCATTATTGTCTCCTATTCTGACGTTATAATTTGAATGTGTATTCTTTGGACTTTTTCCCATCATTCCAAATCTTAGTTCTTTTCATTGTCGAGTCGTCATCAGGTAACGAAGGAACGGATTCCTTTATTAAATATTTGTTAATTTGGTCCGTATATTCACAGTCGAAGACCGTTATCGGCAAGCCGATTTTAAGTTTTGCAAGTCTTCCGTTCATTCGTCGCTGCACCCCATGTATGGTAATGTGGTCTTATTTTACATTCTTTTCAACATTCTTTTTCGGCATTAGAGTCAGTGCATCTCTCAAGACGACAAAGCCTTTGCAGCCTTAAGAATGTAAATAGTTTTACATATTGTATTTCAATTTGTTCTCTTTATTATATTTTGTTTGAATTATTGTTAATTATACAATAAAAATGATTGATAATTTAGAAAGATGTAAATGGCCTCTTTAATTGAAATAAAGTCTTAAAGTCTTAACATTAAAGTACAATAAAACTGTCTGATGCGCATCAAAAATCACTGAATGTTTTGTTCTCAAACTTTTATATTAAACTTCCAATTTATATATTTATTAAAGTTTAGTCTTTATTGTTGCTAAATTTTCAAGTTTGCTATTTTATATTACCGATATTAACGATGTCTTATGTTTTGTTATAGACATATTACTGCTTCAACTTATTCATCTTCTTTAGGAGTGTTCTAACAGTGACTCAAAAACCAAGTATGGAAGTATTTTTACATATCCTACTTCCATTATGTCTATTACTTTTATATTTTTCTTTGATCATTATCAATTCATTCATTAAAATAAAATAAGTGTTAAAATCTTAATACCGAATTATAAAACAAATGACTAACATACTTCAGATTATTTTAGATTTTACACTTTCATATTAGAGTTTCAGTTTTTATACTTATCAAAGTTTATCAGAATTTCAATCTTTATTATTACGAAAGTTACTGAAGTTAATAAACCTTCATTTTCCATTATCTCCAACTTTTCAAATAGTCAGAAATCACTCATCGTGTTTTGTTTGGTAACAAATTTTTCGCAACCTCCATTTCTACTATTGGCCTTTCAACGGTTCCTGTCTGATATTAGTCTCCCGGATGATATTCACTGGGATAGCGCAGCATCCATGGTAATGTGCTCTGTTTCTTTGCTTCGAACGGTAAGTCGCATGCATTTCTGTTCCTCCGGTCACTCGATCATGTCGTAGGATGAAAGGTCCTAATTGGCACGGTTGACTGGTTGTATTACGTAGAATTTTTTGCGAGCATAGTGAAAGCGGGTATTTTTTATACCCATGAGTAGTAACGCTCTTTTTTTCAAATTTTTTGGATTAGGATAGGTCTTCTTGCACCGCGCGATTATAATAATTAGTTTTTTAATAATTAGGTTAAACATATACACTTGAGAATATATTCGTGTTATTTATAAATATACATGTTAGTATTCCGTATCAATATTTGCAAATGGCAAATATCTACATGAATATACCTGTATGACTTAAATATATTTGATCTTAAGCAATGAATTGATCGTGATAATGTTAAGTCGCGTTCGTTTATTTCACGTTGGCTAGAATTTAAAATATCATTTAAAATTCATTTTTCCCCGTACAAGAATGTGTGAAATTTTTGTGCAAGAAGAACACTTAGCGACAGGCAGATTTTTTAATCAAAGCAGTAATTTTGAACACTGCTTCTGCATTTCTTGAAGTAGAAGTTGTAGCCATATTAATGGAATAATTAGGTATTGATGAACTTTTTACTCGAATTTATTAATCGAGAAATTTTTGGTACGGGATATTTTAGAAATTATTATAGAAATTATTATTAAAATATTAAATCACAAAATGAAAGATTCAGAAACACTTTGATTAACGCTGTATGTACATACGACTCGTCGAGAAAAATTACGGTTCCCGAGCGTTGACTGAGCCGATTATTTCTCAGTTTATATACGATCAGATTCGCGCCTGTTCTTTCGCTTCTGTTCGTTTTTTTGTCCAGCGATTGGGGTTTTACAAATTGAGTCCATAAGCTCAGCTATTTTGGGATCTTCATCGCGAAGGAAGGGTGGTCTTAGCAGCAGACCAGATCCTGCAATTACGGAACACCGCGTTAGGTTGGATAGTTACTTGCTAGGGCGTCGTTCGGTCCTGGGTGATGTACGGGGCCCCGGTATGGGCGGACGATCTAATGGTGAGTCGCCGCAGCATCCTGCTTCTCAGGAGGCTGCACAGAGTAACTGTCATCAGAATCGTCAGTGGATACCAAACGGTGTCGCACGCTCCGGCGACCCTTCTGGCTGCGTCTCCGCCGTGGGAGTTCCGGGCGTTCGTGCTCAAGAAGAGGTACTAGTAAAGGAGACTGTGGGGCCCGGGAGGGGACTCGGCCGAGCAGGCGGCCCCAGACGACCTAGGGACCGCCGAGGAGGACGCATGGGACCAGTGGCGATCCCGGCTGATCAGCGAACACCGAGGCGCGGCGGCAGTTCTCCCAAATTGGGGGACATGGAGAAGGCGCCGTGGCCTCCCGCTCACCTACAGAATGACCCAGATACTCACGGGACACAGCGTGTTCGGGGAGTACCTGAGGAAAATCAGACGGGAGACGGTGGACATCTGTCACCACTGCGGGGAGGGCAGGGACACGGTGCAGCATACGCTGGAGGCCTGTGCTCCGACGTGGGAGCTGTCCCGCTACACCCTGCGGCAAGTCATAGGCGAGAGGCTGACCCCCTCAGCGATCATAGCAGCGATGCTGAGCGGGCCACAGGAATATGAAGCTGTCCGCCTCTTCTTCGAGCAAATTATGCTCGCAAAGGGGCGAGCAGAAAGGAAGAGAGACAGAAACTCTCACCCGTGTAGGATAACGCGATGGAGGAGGATGGCAGTCAGGCGACCCAGGCCTAACTCACTGCCACCATAATGAACCGTGACTAGAAGGAGGAACGGCGCCAGGGGCAATGCCCCCCCCCCAGCGCCAAATTCAACAGCCAAGGAATCTACAGGACTGGCTCGAAGATAGGACGCGGGAGGGGATGCAACAGAAGTAATTCACCCGAGGTTCCTGGAACACCCCCTGTCATACGCGTAGGATGGCCAACGTGGAGTTTTAGTCGGTAGGAGTCCGACACTACTCTGCTGCTACTGTTTCTCATAATAGGCCCACCCCACCATTCAGGACGACTTATTCACCCTACTTCTCAGATTTAGAACTTACAAATACTGACAGCAGACATAGCCAAGATGTACCGGCAGATAAACATTCATCCCGATGAACGGCTGTATCAAAAAATCCTGTGGAGAGACGACAAAAACAAACCAATAAGATCGTATCAACTGAATATCGTGAAATACGGAACAGCGTCCGCACCATACTTAACTATCCGCACTCTACACTAATTAGCTCAAGACGAAGAATAAAACTACCCAATGGCGGCACAAACACTGACACGGAATTTCTATATCGACGATTTGTTGACCGCAGAAAACTCTTTGGAGAAAGTAAGGTCGCTGCGAGATCAACTCGTCGACATAACCAGAAATGAGGGATTCGAACTTCGGCAGTGGATCTCAAACGAACCCCAATTACTGGAGCCACTACGCATGAAATCAGATCAGTCAAACCACCTATCGCTGGATGTCAGGGGTACAAAGAAGACGCTAGGATTACAGTGGACGGCCACGCAGGATACGTTGGGATATTCATTAAACCGAAAAATAAGAAATTTCCCAAAGTTACGAAAAGGGCGATAATCGCTTAATTACTCGATCCGCTAGGGCTAGTCGGAACGGTAGTGGTGCAAACAAAATTAATACTCCGGGCGTCGTGGAAATGTCACGTGGAATGGGATGAGGCAGTACCAAGGGACATTCATGTAGCACGGGTTAGCTTCCAATCCCAATTACAACAAACTCACCGAATTACCATTCCTAGGCGGGTCACTATAGATGATACCGTCGACGTGCAACTGCACGGATTCGTGGATCTCAATGAACGCGCCTATGGAGCCTGCATCTACATTCGTAGCACAAACCGCACAAGCCGACATCAGACGTATTTGTTATGCTGAAATTCAAGAATAGCACCATTGAAGACACAGACTCTACCCAGATTAGAATTATGCGCGGCAGTATTATCGATCAAATTAGTCCGAAACGTTACTAAGGCGTTGAACCTTACATTCCAAAAAATTACATTCTGGTCAGATTCAACCATAGTATTGCATTGGATCAATACACCACCACACGCACTTAAAACATTCATGGGAAACAGAGTAACAGAAATCTTACGAGATAGTACCGAGAAGCAGTGGCGGCATGTGTCGTCAGAAGACAATGCGGCAGATATCCTGTCGCGAGGCGTAGAGCTGGGAGACCTTATACACCATAAGACTTGGTATCAGGGATCTCAATGGCTGAATCAACCAGAGGACACTTGGCCACATGAGGAACTCACATCTATCGAAATACTTGAGCAAGAAAAGATAATAACACTACAAACCATCATCCGGGCAGAATTTCAAATATTAGAAAGATTTTCATCGTTCCCACTTTTCACACGGGTCGTCGCCTACTGTCTAAGGTTTTACAATAATAGCAGACAGCCCTCAAAACACGGAAGAGAGCTGACGATAGAAGAACTAAGTCAGGCCACCTGTCGAATCATAACTCTACTCCAAAAAGCAGCCTTTCCGATTGAAATGCAAGACTTATGTACGAAATCAACACCGAGCAAACCAAATCGATTAATCGCTTTAAGCCTATTCCTAGACGCTGAAGGGATACTCAGAGTCGGAGACAGGCTAGCCCAATCAGAGTTGAGGTACGAGCAGAAACATCCAGCCGTCCTACCACAACAGCATCATCTCACCAATTCTCTAAATGCAGTACGACAAGCATACTGGCCGATCAACGGAAGAGTAGCGGTAAAAGCAGCAATCCGAAAATGTGTAATATGCCACAGAATGCAAGCCAGAACCCGCAATATCAAATAGGCCAACTGCCAATAAACAGAGTCAAATTTGAGAGACCCTTCTTAGTGGTGGCTATGGATTAGGAGAAAAAATATTGCAACACGAAGAGACTGAAGACGTATGCTGCATTATTTGTGTATTTCAGTACAAAGACCGCACATGTTAAACTACTCAACGATCTCACATCTGAAGCATTTCTTGCAGCTCTGAGGAGGTTCGTCGCTAGGCGCGGGCAATGCACGGATATTTACAGCGATAACGCTTCAACGTTTACCGGGGCCAACAATCAAATACACAAGGCCATTGGGACAATATCTTCGGAAACGAATATACAACTCCGAAATTACTTACTGAACCACAACGTAAAGTGGCATTTCATTACACCCCGTACACCACATTTTGGCGGATTGTGGGAAGCAGCAATAAAGGCGTTAAAACACTACTTAATTCGCATAAAGAAGGACACCATCTTCATGTACGAAGAATTGGTGACTTGCATGATAGAAATCGAAGCTATCCTCAACTCTAGACCATTAACTCCCTTATCATCCGGCCCCAACAGCCTCAGTCATTTGACACCCGGTCACTCTTTATCAAGGATTCTCTTACCAGTATCACCGAGTGCGATCTTACGGTCCTCAAACCAGGTCGACTATCGTTATGGAAAAGGGTACAATAAGTAAGGCAGCATCTGTGAAATAGATGGTATAAAGAGTATGTGAATCAACTAATGGTCGGAAAAACCTGGCACAAACCCACTGAACTCAAGTAAGGTATGCTCATTCTATTGAAAGAAGACTAGACCCACCCACTTCAGTGGCCTATGGGTCAATTAACAAATTTACACCCAGGAACAGACAGAATCACCCGAGTGGTGATAGTGAGAACACGCAACGGAGAATATAAACGACGGGTCAACAAAATGGCCGCATTACCTATCGACGATAATGAACTGGAAGAGGGAAGATCAACATCGAAATGATAAGCAAAACGAAACAGACATTCATAGTCAGCAATAAACCAGTAGAATATATAGGGCAGTTGAAAGTTAAGATAGTCGGTGTACAATCTCACTCTTGTAAATCTACATTGTATCCGAATGCATTAGGCACACTTGCACTGTTCTTCACAATACACAATTTTTTCTTTCTTTTGAACGTGACCGTTCAAGGGCGGCGGTATGTTTGGGATTTGGAGTGGCCGCCTGGTAATTACCGTGACGCTTTACATGAACCAGATGCGACACCCGTGCAGGATGACCGTCAAGAGGCTAAGCACCCCTAGTGCGTACCCATCAGAAACAGTGGGCCTAGTGTATAATCCAGGTACTTTAGGACCACATGGGAAAAGTCCATAAAAGCACGTAGTTCTTTAATTTATGGTACATCTCAGGCAGACTGGGAACGCGGGTTTCCCCAAGTGCAAGGTCACCCGCACGCGATCCTTCATTAGGGCGGCCAGCCCATCCTTAAACATACGTCTTTACCCAACAAACTTGAGACACACCCACCACGAACTTTCCTCTACGACAGCAACATCACCAAAAACTCACTCTTGCACTAGTAGTCAAATAGTCAACATTGTGTAACAGTATGAGTGACAATTGTATTTAACAGAGATAGCTAGTGAACTAAAAGACAGTTGTGTTAAGAGTTATGGAGTGGAATAAATAAAGTGAACATTGCTCTTTACATTTCTTATAATCCTCCACCTTGGACACGAATAACGTTCAAGGCTCGCGATACCAACCGAACAGTTGTGACTGACTGGTCGCTATTTATTTAAGTGTCGCAACATAGATTGGTCGGAAGGAGATGTACATGAGAACAGATCGATCTCTCGAGGATCGTTCGGACAAATAACTACCCAAACTATCAGAACTGTCTGTCTAACTGAAGGTTTCATCACTTCTCTGTGCATTACATCCGATTATTGGATTTGAGTCGCCGCATAATCGTGTAACAGATGCCAATCAAGCGATATCTACGATTGATGTCGATCCCACCACACTTACGAATAGCGACTGTATTTTATTTCAGAAGTGAAAGGTATTCCTTTTACACATTTATCATAGTTAAGTAAGCTAATATTCATCTTAAATGGAACACGTTGTGTTATTTAACTCTGATGCGGTCTTTAAATTCTTATATCTAATTAATCATCTTATTTCATAAGTTATGATAGGAAGTCATGCATATAGCGATAATAGTCATTTCATATTTTCTTCAAATTTAGGAAATTCGTTAACAATCGTTTAAGAAAGCACAGAGAGAAAATCAAACGTTTATAACCCATAAGAATTATTTATAAATACTTACACTAATTATAAACGCATTAAGTTGAATTGAAAATTATGTTAGGTACATTAAGATTGTTCACATTGAATCTCGCAGTCGATCAATAAAATGAACGAGTGAATTTTTCTATTGTTTTCCGGCAATTCGATCAGCGAATTAAATAGAAAAATGTGTAATTGGTTGTAAACTAGGCGATGTCATTAGTCTCTATGTTAAGTCAGATCGATGTTTATAAAAATTATTGGCGAAATCATTTGCAATCGTGAATAACATTAAACGCTATAAAATTGAGACTTGAGAACGCAGAGGGATTTAATGTATAATAGAAATAAATTTATTGTTAATTTTCAAAAGAGCAGCTGCGATATAACGTTGTTTAAAATCAAAATATGTTAAAGTGCAGCTTGTAGAAAGCGTATATTCGTGTTTTAAAATTGATATTGCAGGTATACGTTTTGCACGCAAGGATATACCTCTAAGTTATCTGCAAATGTATATTATTATGGTTTTCCGATATTCTTGGTGCTGTATTATTTCGATATACATAGTCATACGTTGTTTCGAACCAAGCAGTACTTTGAACTTTCGACCGTTCGCGGGGAGACGCGACCTCGAAGAAGCGCGCCAACGGGAGTCGTAAATTCCCGTTACGATTGACTAATCGACGCCACCAATCGTTCGATCCCTTATTTCTTGTGGGATAATAAGGGTGGTATATATATAACGCTGCGATTAACAGGTTATTATATATATTTAAACGATTCAGCAATTTCGGTGTTATATAATAATGAATGTCTGATAGGACAACGACGAGTGAGTACGACCTGAGACTCCTTTCGTGTTGATGCGTATGATAATGTATTTTGTCGACTGAATGTATTCGAATTGTTGACTTCTTGAGGTTTCTTGAACTGTCCTTTGCCTCAAGATGATATAGACTGACTGATTTCCTCTTATGTTGTTTCGGAGGAAAGCTTGATGTGGGTGTGCCCTTTGAACGAAGAACGCGGGTTCGTTGGTCACACTTTTCGTCAGGGAAGTGAGGGTAACGATCCGCAATGCCGATTGGTTATGACCCACGCTAATGAAAAAAGATATGAGGAAGTCTCCTACTAACGTAGAGTGGGGTGACTTTGTTCCTGGGGAAAAACAGCCTTCTTCGGTGGACATATGTTCGTTTTTCCCATTCGGTGACTGCCCGCTTTCTCCGTGATTTTTAAGAGCGCCTAATAAACCCAAGGACTTTTCCAAGACCTAGCCATAAACTGAAAACACTTATAGGAATAGCAAATTGTTCAAGACAAGCAGTTTATCTGGCAAACATGTGTTTGACTGGAAAACAATGAAGTTAAAAGTTAACGTTTTATGGT
Source organism: Bombus pyrosoma (assembly GCF_014825855.1). NCBI lineage: Eukaryota > Metazoa > Arthropoda > Insecta > Hymenoptera > Apidae > Bombus > Bombus pyrosoma. The sequence goes on from NW_025219987.1 coordinate 1,020,100, forward strand.
GGGTCCTTGGGTCTAGCGTCTAGACGTCTTCAGATACCTGAACGGTATCACACTTTACAAAAAATATTAAACTATTATTTACTTGAAGTAAATCATTGTAAGGATTATGGAATATTATATAAATATTAATCTGAAAACGATTCTAATAGATCAAATAAATATTAATATAAATATTATAAGTAGTTTCGCCAAATTTGAGTTAATATCTCTATAGGTATGAGAAAAAGCGCGTATATTCCTGCTCGATATCCTAGAATCTAAACAGAGCTAGCGTCAACGATGTATCTGCGACCGAGTGAGAGGTGATAATACCGTCAACCGTTACTGGTCGGTACAATGATACGATAATACAACAGGTGTATAAGGTGTGTGTGTGTGTGTGTGTGTGTGTGAATAACTTTTTCATTCTTTTAGTCTCTTCTCTCTCGTTTCTTTTTTCTTTTCTTCTGTCCAGCGTCACATGAAGCGCATAAATGACCAAGTCTTTCCACGGTTCTCACTCGGTTTGTTATATTTTGCGAATGAAATTGTACTTCAGATCCACTATATTCAAATATCTTTCCCGTTTCTTTCCTATTCCTCTAGCTATATTTTAAATAACCCAGAGCGGTCGAGGCCCGTATGGAATCGATAAAGATTGTACCCACGTAAAAGTAAGTATAATGCTCAGGAATTTGTCGTTTGGGTATTCAATTGTATGTTCACTATCGTTACTGCTCGGATTCCGCACATCGTAGTACAAATCAATAAATTTTTACAATTTATTAATTTATCAACCACAGTTGATCATTTTACAATCCACAGGAAAATAATAACATGCTCGATATTCTAGTTTGTGATTGAAGATACATAAAAAATATATATTTATACACTTCCTATACTACATATCTCATTGAACATGTGAAAAATCACTAGTAGAACATAGGTTATAAAAATACATCTAATTCATAAATATATTATGAAAATTATGTAAAGAAATATAAATAGAAGATAAATTTGAGATAACAAAATGATAGAAACAAAATATATTCTAGAAAAAATAAATGATTTGTTATATTAATTATATTAATATTTGATGTTTTACTTCCCTTGTAAAGTATCTATTATATTTCGATGTACTCAGTTTTTTAGTATTTTCATGTTAAATTATATTATTCTTCCAGATTTATATAATTCGATTCTTTTACTATTTGAAATTTCCTTCCACGAGACGATTTCCTTCTACGTAAAGCATTCCATGCTTTGAAATACAAGTTTTCAAAACACTTAATGTAAAAATAGGGAGGCCATGATCCATGCTGATACATACATATTTTCCCATTTGGAGTTAACGTCGCAAAAAGTTTCCACTTGCTTAAATTTAATTTACGATAAGTATCTTCTGTTTGTTCTTCAGTCATAATCACGGAAATGAGTGATCGAAAAGGTAATGTGCATCGAAATATAATATAATATGCTCAAATATACAGAACTTCTAAAATATTCAACAAGAGCAGTGGTATAGGCAATTGTCATCGAGAACAAATGACTATCAACGGTGTCATAGTAAGTAGCTTGTTTTGTCTTGTTCCTTATTTTGAAATTTAGCTTCCCTTCCCTACATTCATCAACTCTTTGTATTCTCCTTATTTCCCCTTCCTTTTGCACCCATTTAGGCGTTCATTTCTTCACCCAGGAACAGAGTATGTAGCTGATCTTCATCGAACAAACTTGTCTGAACATCTCACCACTTTACGGATACTTGCACATAACTTTAATACGCATCTTCATTCGTCACTTACTCATTGAATGGATTTAAGAGACAGCGATTCTGACGTGTTTTCCTTCAAGCATTATCATCTTAGGAGTATTCCTATATGCTTCGTAACGGTAATAAATATACCGAGTTCGATGGACTTTCTTCATACGGAGTAAATTTCTGATGCCTAGATTTACTACTATAAACCAATGCTTCATTTGATTAAGTAGTTTCAGAAAACAGTCTGAGTTTAATTTGGTAGGATCGTCATTTTAAAGATATCTTCTAGATACGCGGAACAGCGTACTCTATATATTTAGTATAGTTTAAAATGATATCTTATAGGATTCTGAAATCCGAGTCGAAATTGTATTCGTGAGCAGTTGCAGTTTTCATACAGGTATGTATGCATGTTTTCACTTAAAACCTTTTTGTCTATGTGGCATCAGAGTTTTCTTTGCACGCTGTCTATTGACAGTCTTCAGTGCAGTGAGATCATATTTGAAGCTTTCGATAAATTAGTGAATAAAATTATTGCCAAACAGATCGAGAGAAAATGAGCGTTAGTTGCTTCTCCTATTAAATTATCAGATGTTAAAAATTGTTTACTTTTCATTTTTACTATTTATATTATTTCTAAAATAATACTGACATTGACAATAAAATTCGATTGGGTTCGTCATCTGTGCTTTAGTGATAAATAGTTATTACGCAATACATTTCTTCAGTTCAGACGTATTATTGAATTTCACTATACAAATTGTATTGTAATTTATAGCGTAGCTTCATAGCTGTTTTGCTTTTCCGGTGTTGCGCTTATGCTCGGATTTTTGGGGGTTGGCCCCTCTGCTCCTTTTTCAGGCTTTTATGTCTTCAAGGGTTGCAGAACCATTCTTGTCTTCGTGGCGGATGGCGTCTGCCCACGTGGCGACATCTGCATTACTCTCGCGGCGTACTATTTATACACACGGACGGTGTACAAACGCGCCCTGTCTACATGCCGCCATTTTGGGTCAATGCACGCTGTCAAGAGATCTTTAAAGTATATCCGAGGAAGGGAGGATTTGCGGGGTAGAACTGGACCTCCAAATTCCATAATCCCGGGAAGTAGAGCCTCGGAGTTGTCATTATTTGAATACTTTGTTGTTTCACATGATCTAGTAAACCAACACTTCTTTCAACTTTCTTTAACAAACTCTTCTGAATCGTACATTTTCGATCGATTACGATCTCTCTCACAATTACATAGTTTTATTTGTGAATATTACACAAGTAAATATTTCGTTTTTTCGTTCAGACAAACTGCAACTTGATATTATTTTATATTATTGTTGCTTGATCACACTGTACAATTTTTATGCCAAGAGAAACATGTTAAAATTCTACACGTAATTTCTTTAGAGATGGTTGTACATTCAAATCATACAAATACATTCGTCTATAAAATGATGAAAATTTCCATAATTAGAAAGTTGGTGTATGCTGCGTATCATATCGCACAGGAATAATTAGCTCCATTTCATCCAATGACGTTATTACAGAAATTCATATTAACCACATGGACATCTGATCTAAGTACATGAACGAAAGAATCCATCCGTTATTATTTTTTCCCTTCATCTATCTATAAGTATCATTTCTCCACTCCCCAACATGTGCATATTCTAAGCGTATCACGTGCATCTTCTTTCCGTTTACGTCTCAGAGCTCGTAACGCAAGTATATAACTTCGAATCTTCCCACCTTTTTCCTTCTTCCCTTTTATCTCAATAATCGTTTAGTACTGCATGATTCTTAGGAACTTCGTGGCTACTCTACAATGTCGCTCATCTAACGCATTGCAGTCAAATTATTTTTCATCACTAAATACATCCTTTCTTCAATACTTCCTACACTGCATGCGTACTTTCGTAATTTGTATAGTTTTTCTCTACAGTGAGAGGCGAATAATATCCAGTGTTTCAGTGTTGGATGTTTCAAATGTTTACATCGTTGCAAAAAACGTTGATCGTTTAATAAGAAATCGTTTAATAAGACCTACTATTTTAGTATATCCTTTTTGATTATTACCAGCAATTGCTCTCTGCTCACCCTTGAATTATATTTTACAGACCTTTTTAAGGATTGTGTTACCATGTTTCAATATCTATTAATGAATTTTGTAATTTTTATCACGATGTAGTTATTTGTAATATATATATATATAGTCTTACTTTGATTGACTAATTGATTTACTTGCAAAATTTAGTGAGAAATAAAGCAATAAAATATTTTGTAGACACATACGCTATCATTTTACTTTCAAAGCACCTTAACAGTAATCAATAAAAATGACAAGATTCTATTTAGATTTCCTTCTATAACTTTCATATCTTTTCTGCATGTATATAATTTAGAAAACATAACATTTAGAAAATATAAACTCGTAAAACATATAATATTGAGATTGTTCTCATTTCTCCTTGTACCGTATATCAAACGTAGTGTCAAATTATACTACAATCAATAAAAATATAGCAGCAGAAATGGAAAATGTAAATAACCTATGGGAGAAAGGAGGATATCTCTTGTGAAGACACCACACTCCCATGATCTATTGTTTCAGCCTCAATTAACTAGAAGTGGTTAAAATGAAATAATTATGTAACTGTAACGCTGGCCGTATGTCATACCAACAATGAGAGCCGTAAAACTCGATACCTACACATACTCATGCGGCAACACGTGCTTGCGTAGCGATTAAGAAAAACCGACGGCCAGCAGATGAAAGAAGACCAAATGCAGTCAAACGAAATCAAATATTAAAAACAGGGCCTAGGCTAATTAAGATTCTCTTAACATGTTCACTACCAGCGTCAAACTGTTATGACGCATCGATTTTCATTCAGAGCTCAGAATCATAGATATGCGAAGACAGTCAATTTTTGCTATCTCTGCATAAACAAATGAGTTCTGCCGTGAACTTGATAAATATGGTTGAAAACGCTCAAATCTATAATCAGCGCGTGTGATTTAAGATTATATTATATCGTTAAAAAAATTTATTACGACAAAATATTAACTCGTCTCCAATTGCAAAAATACATAACAGATATGTAAGTACTCTAGAATATATATTATTATAATATAATACATAACCGTCATAAATTAGTAAGTAAATTTTTATATCCAAGAGATCCTTAATGAAAAATAAATGAATATTATATGATAGTTTGAGTGATAAAAGCAGGAAATATGATGGAGGAATTACAGGTTCATTTGAAATTAGTATTGGGTTGCCCGGAAAATTCGTTCCGATTTACATTTCGAATCGATATACATTTTTTGAATTATATGATACTATTATATAATTATTATATAATAGTATTATATAATAAATATACCTTTCAAATCTTATATAATAAATATATTATATAATAAATATATTATATAATAAATATACCTTTCTTAATCTTTCAGGCAACTTAAATATTCCATCCTTTCAGAACTTCTAGGAACTCCGGCGAAAAACTTTTCAATATGAAATAAAAAGAGTGATGTTTCTCTTGATGAAGATTATGGATTTGTAGAGAAGCAAACGTTGATCCGTTTTACGTAATTTTACCGGAAAGGAAGGACTAAAAGTAAATCTTCCAAGAAATGCTTCGGTACTGAATGCATTTTGTTTAATATTTGACGATAATCTCATATAGAACATTGCTAATTGGGCAAATGCTCGTGCTTTGTTGCCGTATATTACACGGGGATCTTCAAAATTACAAGAAGAATGGAAATCAACTTCAGTTGCGGAAACAAAACAATTCTTAAGATTATGTATTGTCATTGACAACATTCGAATGCATTTTATTATTACTCTTCATTTAGCAAAACAGTGCCTCTGTCACGTCCCGCGACCCGCATGATCAGTAGCGCGAAAGTAAAATTGACAATTTCTTTCAAATCAAGGTAATTTAAAACGTTTATTTGAAACCATCTTTACAGTATTTGAAATGAAAGGCAGTTAAACCCGCTAAAAGTTATATTTTGCGAGAACTTATCTAACCATGTTTCTATATTTACCTAATTATGCTCCTTAACGATATTAAGACAATTTAATTAAATAAGAATATTTACCGTTCGTTTATCGAGTAATAATAATTATTATTGTTCGTCAATCGAGTAATATTAATTATTATCTTTCATCTATCGAGTATATTAATTACCGTTCGTTTGTCGAATAATATTAATTAATTACCGTTCGTTAACCGAACAACTACCATTCGAAGAGTTAGTTATCATTTTGTCAACCGAAGAATTTTATATCCGTCAGTCTGTCAGTCAATTGTCAATATCGAAATCGAGTAACATTTGAATAAATCATTACATATTGTAAATTTACTTTCGAACAACTTTAATCCTCTCCCGTGCCAGTATTCCCGCGCATAGTAGGTTAGCCGAAAGTGGAGCTTATTGCCATTTGCTTTAAACGTCAGTTAATGTTACCTTCTCGTCGGCAACTAAATAGAACATAACACGAGATGATGAAAACTGTGGAAATAGCAACGAGAATTCTGTTTTGACGATGTGTTCGTGCACTTACAACTCTATTGAAAATACATACGTACTACGACCAAAAAGGGTAGATAGTTGTGGTCTATACCTCCAGTACTGTTTTATCGGTTGACCAGTTTCGAACGAGTGAGAGAACAAAATTGTTGCGGTAAAGCATCCACGCGTATCTGGCCGCTTTTCCCACCATAATTCCGGTCGTTGTTTACCGCGACGGATGTTAATGAATATCGGCGATGAATATTCGCTTGGCAGCCGGTGTACCGTGAACGAACGGATACATCCTTGGATCGAGTAAATAATATGACGGGAATTGGAATTAATGACGTGTCATTATGAGCATTTATCGATGAATTAAACGGAATGTCGCGCGACCGCGAAACCACATAAATTATCCGTTCGCTCGTCCTTTTGAGTGATTTTTTAATTTCTTTATCTTCGGTTATACTGGGTGTCTCTGGTTTGTCCGGCTAACTTTATCAGAATAGTTTTATAAGTTATTTGAAGATTAATTTACCCGTTAACGGACGAAGGTGAACCAACTCGTCAGTGTGGATCATAGATCTCTTTCTTCATTTAATCTATCATATCTCAAGTCTGTCATCATTCCCTTCATATTTCGTACTTTTGTCATAATTCTTTTAATAAAATTTCGAACGAGCTATATTTATATTAATATTCTCTTCCTGTTTATAATACACTTACTTAAGTGCCTTTTGACGTAGCATGACGAGAATATTTATGAAAGAAAAATACTTTACAAAATAACGATGGTCCTACAAATGTACAAATGTACGAACCATTCAACTTTTGCTCTGACATTTTTCAAATTGCACTGAGAAAAGAAAATAGCTTCGAGCAATTGCGTGGAACACCTTTGTTCGGGATTTGGAGTGGCCGCCTGGTAATTACCGCGACGCTTTACGTGAACCAGATGTGATCTTCGGGCAGGACGACCGTCAAGAGTGTACGCACACCTAGTGCGGACCCATCATAAACAGTGGGCTTATTGTACAGTCCAGGTACTTAAGGACCACACGGGAAAAACCCACAAAACACGTAGTTCTTTAATTTATGATATATCTCAGGAATACCGGGAACGTGGGTTTCCCCAAGTTCAAGGTCACTCGCGCGTTATCCTTCATTAGGGCGGCCAGCCCATCCTTAAACATACATCTTTACCCAATTATCAGTTATCGATTATCAAAAAACTCACTCTTGCACCAGTAGCCAAAGAGTCAACATCGTGTAACAGTATTCAGTCAGTGACAATTGTATTTAACAGAGATAGCCAGTGAACTAAAAGACAGTTGTGTTAAGAGTTATGGAGTGGAATAAATAAAGTGAACCAAACATTGTTCTTTACATTTCTTACAATCTTCCACCTTGGACGCGAATAACGTTCAAGGCTCGCGATACCAACCGATCGGTTGTGACTCATTGGTCGCTAATTAGTTGAGTGTCACATGTACATTCGTAAAATGTCTTGATAAAGTTTGGTCGAGAGAACCTGGAATTTGTTCTTGAGAACTTATTCATCGATGCACTCAAAAAGTGATCCGGAGAACGTTTAATGAAGTTGGAAGACCAAAATTGATTGTTTAACCAACCGCAGTGAGTTCTCAAAATTCTCTGCTAATTACCAGTATTTTTCAAGCGCTCCTTTTTTCTGTGTCGCTTCGAATGTCGCCCTGCAAGTTGCAAGCAGTTTTATCGTGTCACACGCTCAAGAAGGCCACCCGCTCAGAAACAGTAACAAGTAGACGAAACATCCTACATGCCACAGCTATCGAAATAATAACAAAACAGTAACTGACTAACCGCATCTGATATACATCCGACGATAACCCCTCTAGAGGGACTAAAACCTCAATATAAGAGCCCTCCTAAATTAGTGCTCAAAACATTATTCAATTTCTTCACCATATTCGTGAAACGTTCGAACTGCGATGCGAGGAAATCACCGGCGATCTATCGGTTTAATAGTTTCTTGTGTCTCCGACGTGACAACCGCAATGCTACTTTGCAGATGAAGCCGGGATTTTTCTTCGAAAATAAAACTTTTCTTGTTATCACGACGAATCGAAGGTGAATTAAACGTGCGAGGAGTGGAAAAATATTAATATTAATTCGATTACATATCTACGTTATCTACGTTAATTTAATGAAGTTTGTTATGTCTAAGAATGTGCTCGTATACACATATATCTAATATTTGCCCTATACTTAAGTATACTTTTCAATTTCCCAACGTTGCCTTTCACAAAAACTAACAACTTAAATTTACATTTCCTGTAATCTAGCTATTTCAACAAACTTTTTCCGCTGAAGGAACAAAGTTCGTCGATTCTACGCGAAGATTCTACGCTTCCTCCCTTGTCTCTTGTCCCTTGTCCCTTGTCCTTATTCCTTGAAGTAGTACCTGCAGAAAGGACGATTGCTCCAAGGTAGCAGCATGCACCGGCTTGCATAAATACGACTTGATTTTTACACGGCCAGTGGACGGAGAATGGCGCGCTTGCTTTTGACTTGAATGGAACCTATTTACCGCACGAATGATTGAACGGTGCCGGAAACTCGATTCGAGCATTGCCGATTACACTGACACCTCTGGTCGTGTCCTTTTTGCCGTGTCTCGAGTAGAAATAAAATTAGACATCCGTGTGCTCGTCATCGGGGAAGACGCACCAATATCACATGGCTAGCCGAACAGAATGAAAAACGCGGTATTACGAGCGTTGAATATTCGATGAAGGAAAGATACAATTCTTTTAATTTCAATATTTCCCTTTTGTAAAAATTTCATGAAAGTTTTAAGAAAGAATGCAGCATAACGCGCAACGTGGAATATTCGACGAAGGAAAAACTAAATTTTATTCAATTGCAAAATTTTACCGATTTTATGTACTTCTTTCTCTAAAAATTTAAGGGGTACTTACTGGTAAAATTTATTTTTTTTTATTATTTATTGAAATTTTACAATTTGTCACGTGGGACATTTGGTAAAATATTATAGCTTAAATATACACAGCATGTGGATGGTTACCCCCAGCGGGGTAACATCTTCGTGTTTGTTAGGTTATATTCTTTGTGAGATCTGCTGGGTGTTTCCTTTTTCGTCTTCTTTCTAGGATTGTATTGATTGTTTCCGCAGCCACCCGGTTTGGGTGTGTTCCTGTTCTTTCTCTGTACCTTTCCGCGCATCTGGTAATCTCCTCCTTGACCGTCGGTATTCCCAGGTCCTTCCGAATATCCTCGTTTCTAACATACCATAGGACGCATACTATTGTTCTAAGAATTTTTGCTTGTAATGTCTCTATTTTGTTTATATGGATCGATGCTGCTGTCCCCCATAGTGGTATTCCGTATGACCAGATTGATTTTATGATCGTTTTGCATATTTTTAATTTATTTTCTATGCTTAGTTTGGATTTTCGACATGTTAGCCAATGCATTTGTCTCCATGTCGTCTGTATTTTGCCTATTATAGATTTAATATCCTGTTTCCATGTGAGTTGTGTATCTATGTGGAGTTCTAGGTATTTGACTTGTCTTGTGTGTGTTATGTGCGCGCCGTTTAGTAGGATGTTTGGTGCCATCTGTTTTCGCAATGTGAATGTAATATGGTTGCATTTATTGGGGTTTGCTTTTATTTGTTTAGCTTGCAGCCACTCTTCTATTTTTGTGATGTGTTCTTGTAGTAATGTGACTGCTGTTTCTGGGTTACTGTGCCTGACTAGTACAGCTGTATCGTCCGCCAATGTCAGTATTTTGCTATTGGTAGTTGTTGGTATGTTGGCCGTGTATAGTGTGTATAATATTGGTCCTAGGACGCTTCCCTGCGGAACCCCTGCCTTGATGTCTTTAACTTCAGAGTATGTGTCCTTGATTTTTATTACGAAGGTTCTGCTGTTTAAGTAGGATTTTATTAACTGGTATATTTGTTCCGGGAATTGTTTTCTGATTGTTTGTAGCAGGCTTTCGTGGTTTATTTTGTCAAATGCTTTCTCGATGTCCGTAAAGAGGGCTGTACAGTATTGTTTGTTTTCTAATGCTAGTATTATTTCATTAATGAGCCTGTGCATTTGCTCTATCGTGGAGTGTTTGTTTCTGAATCCAAATTGGTGATCTGGTATTAATTTTACCTTCTCTATTATTGGTTTTAGGCGGACGTATATTATTTTTTCTAGGATTTTTGAAAACACAGGAAGTAGCGATATTGGTCTGTGAGATGCTGCTTGGTGTGGGTCTTTGCCTGGTTAAGGTAGCATTATGATCTGTGCTACTTTGCATAGTTTAGGATAGTATTGAATTCTTAGAATTGCATTGTATATTATTGTCATTAGTTGCATCGCTTTTGGAGGAAGGTTTTTCAAGATTTTACCATTGATTAGGTCGATTCCTGGTGCTTTATTGTTTTTTGTTTTTTCGATTATGTTTCTAATTTCTTGTGTCAGTTGAGGTACTATTGGTTGGCGCATCCTCGTCCGTATGACAATTGAGGTTGCTGTTGTTGATATTATGTGGTGCAAATGTGTTGCATAAGTGATTGGAAAATTCTTCAGCTTGCTCTTCGTTGCTTCTTGCCCATATGTTATCTGCTTTTCTGATTGCTGGGACTAGTTTTATTGGTTTCTTTACTTTTTTCGTGGCTTTCCATAGGGAGTAGTTGGAGTTCTCGTGTGCAGAGAGTGTCTCTATGAACTTTGTGAATTTTTCTGAGGGGTGTTTGGTATCATATATAGTGTAGTACGGTAGTTTCATGTAGCTTTTTGTAGTGAAGTGTGTTTCTGCAACAAGTAATATGTCGATATTGTTGTTGTACAGGAATGTTTTAGTTTCTAGGGCCCTTTCTTGTAGGCCGTTTGAGTTCCAGGCAGCTATTTTTAGCGTTTTTATTTTTTGCTTAGCATGTTTATAAGTAGTTGTAGCTGTGATCTGTTGTGTTTGCTGTCTGAGAACTGCATTTTGCTCGCTTATCATTTCTGTTAGCATTTCGGTGTTTTTGATGGATTGCTTGAGCAGTTCCTTGATTTCTGTAGCGTCGTTGTTGGTATTGCTCTGATTTTGATTGTCTATGGGTACTGATTGGTTGGTTACTTGCGTGTAGCTTCGCCTACCAAAGGTGTTGGTGTTATTGTGCTTAATGTTCGTTACGTGCTATACATTCGATGTTGTTACATTTCTGTGCTGTCCTATTGTGTGTGATTGATATTGTATGTCCTGTTTCGAGGCGGCGGAAACAGTTTACGTTGCAGTAGTTTTCTGACTATGCAGCCTTTGTAGCTAGCTGGGTGGTTTCCATTGCAATTGTAGCATTTTACATCATTTATTTTTCCCATGTATGGGCAGTTCGTTGTTAGGTGCTTTTCTGCGCATTTGATACACGCCGGGTTAGGTGGCTCCACTGTTATTATTGTGTTTAGAACTTTTTTAATTTTAAAAATTTCTTTATTATAGATTTTGGGTTCAAGTCCAATTATAAATAGAGATAATGGTTGCTTGGTATCATAATGGGTTATACTGCTTATTGCTCTTACATGGTGTCCCATTTTAGCTAATTGCTCGCATATGTTGCTTATATTTGTTTTTGGGTGTAATTTTCTTATTACTGCTTTGTAACTTTTGTCAGTTTTGAGCTGGTAAGTGTGATACCCAGCGTTTTTTTCTTTTAGTGCTTTTGTCACTTTTCTAAAAGATTCTGGGTTGTTAGTTTGTACTTTTACTTGGTCCTGTTTTAATTGTTTTATACTATAGTTTTCATTTCCTGCCGTGTTGTTTAGTAGTTCGATGAGGGGGTATATTATTTGAGCGTCTATGTAAATTGGTGGTGGTTTGGCGATGCGGGTTATTGGTTTTTCGGCTGGATTTGTTTCTCTCTCCTCTGGCAGTGTGCTGAAGGAGTTTCGGAAAGTGATTTGTAGTAGCCATTGCTGTTTTTCTGTTTCTGGAGCCCTCCTAAATTTTGTGTTTGCTGCTATTTTTCGTTTTTTATTAGAAGTGACCACCTTCCAGCTTTCATCATGGTGTGATAGTTCATTGTTGATGTTATTCTTCTCGTCATTCTTTTATATAGTTTCCATTTCTATTTCATTTGTAGCTGAGCAATCCTAATCATTGTTTATTGTTTGATTTAGATTTATTAAATCCGTCGTTTTGTTTATGAAGTAAGTTTCTCCTTTGTTTGTTATTTTTATTGGTGGTATTTGCTGTTGCATTTTATATTCTCGACCGTTTGGCGATGGGCGCTGTTGTTAGTCCTTTGTTTTCCCCACTTGTCGCACTTTTGTCTAAAACACTGTTTCACACGTCCGTTTAGCTCGGCTGCTCGGGCAGAACTGGTAAAAATTTTATAAAAAAACGTTGATGGAAGATATTATACTCCCTTCGTTTGCAACATAATAATCGACGAAACAGAAGAGACAATGTTCTTAATTTGAAGATTTAAAGAACTGCGGTCCGAGGTATTCAAATGTCTTTCAAGGCATTTTATTATTGTAATGCTGTTAGGAAGATGATACATTTACAGTGTACATGTGAATGTGTGTCTAAGCGTCAGAGAGCGTCCAGGTCTCAGTTGAGACAAAAGGCGATTGGAAACCGTTAGAAGCATCTGGAAGAGTCGGTTGACAACAAGCGTGCGTGCAAGTAGGTTTTCGAGGTCTTCAGAGTGTAGTATATATGTATATGTGTGAAATAAAGTAAACTATTTGTATTTCCGAATCCCTTCTATATCTTAACAAATTCTAGTGTTGGTAACGCAACTTATGAAGTTCAGAAAAAAATAACCGTGCAATATAATGCAGACAAATAAAATTTATAACAATACGTATGAAAAACGGAGCTGTTTAGAACACGATGTATCCGCATTCAATTCGCGAACGATTCATCAGGATTAATAGAAAGTAAGCTAAGCGACGTATGAACCACATTTATCATCTGAGTAATAATACCTGGAAAATGCGTCGATTCAAACGATGCACCAACAGAAATACTCAATCATCAACGAAACAATACGATTGTTTTCTAATCAGACTCCACACATCTGCGTTCGAGATCGGTAATAAAAGCTAACCGATTGAACGGTCCGACCGAGGAACAAGCATTTCCATGCAATAACGCACGGCGATTGCCGTTACGTAACATCACGTAAATAATACGATTACATCCTATCAGGATTGCACAATCGAACGTACAAATTACCATAAGTCATTAATCATCTTGCGTCGGTGTTCGATACGCTATCTATCTTTCTCCTTCTCATCTGTTCATATTATATTATTTTTTTAAAAGCAGAGTTCACAAGTAATTCTTGTACGAACCATAAATATACCAAATAATAAAACAATAATCTATTTATGAATGTAATATCGTCTATGAAATATATTGTGATCATATCCTGATATTTGTGATTTATTTATAATGAATGGATCGTACAAATATAGACAGAAAAACGATGATAGATTAACATGAACTAATCGCAATAACACGCTACAATCTAGACAACTCTCGGCACAACGGATCAAACGTTCTCTCTCACACAGACCACACTCTCTCGACAACGCTAGTGTCACAGAAGGAATGCCACAGACGAAATCCGACTAAACAAAGCGATAAAATAGCGAAATTCCAAGCGCCTTAGCATGAGTGACCATCGGGATAATATCCGGTCACTCTATCCGTTCCCAGAGATATATGATCGAAGCCTTTTCCCACTCCCACGAATAAAAGAATTTAAATACCCCCCCCCCCCCTAAAGATCATCCAGGACAGTCTTGAACAGTCACGCCTAGAGTTCGGAAGTGTATTGCAAACGAAAAAAAAATAGTTTCTTTTCTTTCTTAAATTTCTTTTTTATTTTACATGACACTAACAACACTATATCGACAACGCAACTCGCACTCTCTGACTTCTTGATTAGCACCCTTCGACTTCTCAACTAACAACTGCCTTTGCATCTCTTTTGTCTTTTCCGCTCATGGTCAGGGTCACATAGACCTTTTCTACGAAACTATTCAATTGAAGGACCGACGACACATTGATGGATCCATCGGCGCCTCGGCTCTCGGGACATTGTTTATGATTCACTAGATATCTCTTAGGCCCTTTTCACGATACTACACTCGGCCATCCTGCAGTAACATCTGCCGTCAGATATTGTCTTCAATTTCCCTGCCGTCGGATGAGTCACTTTCGGTGTTTACCGCCCACGGCTTCATGAAAGCGGCGGTCGTTGAGATTTGTTTAGGCCCTTCATGCTCCCTTACTTTCTCCGCAATGTAGCGGTCATTCCGCATTGCTCGCACTACCTGGTACGGGCCAAAATTTTTTCCCCCGAGTTTTAATCCTGAGCCAAACTGTGTTCGTTTGATGGCCACCAAATCTCCGCTTAGGTACCGTTCCGCACTTTTTCTTCCTTTATTGTAGTGCCTTCGATTTTCCTCTTGAGTGACAGCGATCTTCTTTTTTGCGTCCTCACGACGTTGCTCTTCGAACTCCACGATCCACTCATCGTCAATTAATTTTCGGAATTGTGAATCTTCCCTAGTTTGCATCTCAAGCTCGACAAGCAGCTGGAAAGGAGTTTTTCCCGTGCTTCTGTTTATCGTAGAATTTAGGTACTTCTGAACTTAGTCGACATGCTTGTACCAAACATCGGGCTTAGGGGCAGTTAGTTTGGTTAACAATGGTATAAGTGTCCTGTTGACCTACTTGTCCATTTCCCCTCGGTACCCCCGTCGTGATTAGTAAATGCTATATATTCTCTTCTTCGCAATATTCTCGGAAAGCGTTGGACGTGAATGCTGTCCCCCGATCGGAGATAATTCGTCTTGGGTTCCCCAAAATAGTCGCTTGTTTCTTCAATCGGTCAATAACATCCGCGGCATTAGTAGACCTGGTGGGATAAAGGCACATAAACTTACTGAACGCATCCACTACTACAAAGATGCTTACATATCTTTCCTTTGTAGCTGTCATAGGGCCCACATAAACCATGGTAAGTGTCTAACGGCGTGTCACCTTTGTCTAAAGGATTTAAATATCCTTCTGGCTTGCCCAACTTTCGTTCGACTAGGATACAATTAAGACAGTTGAATATCACGTGCTCGACCTTTTCACGCAGCCCCTTAAACCAAAAATCCTTCTTGATGATAGCCTCTGTTTTGGTGATCCCGAAATGGTGCGCTTGCCTGACTACTTGAGTATGCATAATCTTCGCTACTACTATTCAACAACAAATCGTCTTTGTAATCCTTGTAGGAAATATTATTTCTGACTGAATACCTATCGACAAATTGTGGGTTGACATAAGGAATAAACGCCTCATAGGCTCTACCTCGAACCGGTCGACGAGAGAATACACGGCCACGACGCAGATAGCATCGATCAAGATAGTCATCGGAGAGTCCACGTATCACCGACTCCTTGCTGAATTTCCCGGCCTAACCCGCCCACTGGCTTTCAGACGGGAGAAGACTCGACACGGCGTGGTTCACCACATCGAAAGCACACCTGGCAGGTTAAGGCGGAGTTCGAAATGATGATCGAGCAGGGTGTGATGCGACCATCGAAAAGCCCGTGGGCATCGCCCCTGCACGTCGTACCGAAGAAGGACGGACACCTGCGACCATGTGGCGACTGCCGTGCGTTGAACGCCTGCACCATACCCGACAGGTACACGCCGCCACATATTGAAGACTTCGCGCAACGTCCACACGGTATGAGTACCGTCTCGAAAATCGACCTTGTTCGCGCATATCATCAAATTCCGATAGCGGCCGAAGATGTTGAAAAACCCGCAATTACGACAACTTTCAGACTTTTCGAAGCGACAAACATGATGTTCGGACTTCGGAACGCCGCGCAAACGTGTCGACGAAATCACGCGCGGTCTCGATTTCGTTTACGCGTATATAGACGATTTCCTCATAGCCTCCGAAGATAAAAAACACCATTGCGAACATTTGCGAACCCTGTTCAACCGCCTCAACGACTATGGCGTAGTAATCTATCCCGCAAAATGCGAATTCGGCGCGCACGAAATCACATTCCTCGGATATACGGTAAACTCCGACGGAATTAAGCCGCTAGCCGAGCGAGTGGAAGCAATCGTGAATGTTCCGAAGCCCATGAACGTTAAACAGCTACGTATGTACCTCGGCATGATCAACTTCTACCGGCGTTTCATACCGAGGGCCGCGAAAATACATCAGCCGCTCAATGACCTGCTAAAAGGCGCGAAAAAGGACAATGTGCCCGTCGAGTGGTCGGAACAAGCCGAAAACAGTTTCAGCGAATCGAAACGTGCCCTGGCGGACGCAACGATGCTAGCGCATCCGATACCAGGCGCGCCCGTCAGCCTCGCGGTAGACGCGTCCGACTACGCAATGGGGGCAGTATTGCAACAACGCGCGAACGAGGAATGTCACTAGAGTTCGCTACGAAATCATTGACCCCCGCGCAGAGAAAATATAGTGCGTATGACCGCGAACTACTCGCGATGTACACCGCGGTAGAACGCTTTCGGCACTCCGTGGAGGGCCGAAATTTCACGATATATAGATCACAAGCCCTTGACATATGCGTTTAACCAGAACCTAGAGAAGTGTTCGCCGCGGCTATTTCGATACCTAGACTATATTGGGCAATTTATAACCAACATCCGGTATATAAAGGGGCTAGATTATACTGTAGCCGACACTTTATCCCTGGTAAAAGCGATAGGGAAATCAGTCGACCATTGAATTTTAGCAGCCGCGCAAGAGAACGATACCGAGTTATGCAGAATTGTCAACTCCACCATATGCGCGTTACGGCTAAAAAAGATACGATTTCCCGACCAAGATGTAGAAATAGACTGCGATATACCTAATAAAACCGTGCCACCGTATGTTCCGAAATCTCTGCGATACAACGTATTTAGTTCGTTACATGGACTTTCTCATCCAGGGATACGCGCCACGCAGGAACTGGTGACGACGCGTTTCGTCTGGCCGTCGATAAACAAGGATTGCCGAAACTGGACACGGCAATGTATCCCGTGCCAGCGATGTAAAGTCACTAAGCATGTATTCGCGCCCGTCGAAACATTCGGAGAGTTAGCAGGCCGATTCGAGCATATACACATAGACATTATCGTGATGCAATATGCGCAAGGTTACCGATGTTGCCTAACGTGTATCGATCGTTTTTCACACTGGCCGAAGCTATTCCTATCGCCGACATGGAAGCGTCGACCGTTGCCTCGGCCCTCCTTTTGACATGGATATCGCGTTTCGGCGTACCCTTGAAGATAACAACCGATCAAGGGCGGCAATTCGAATCAAAACTGTCCGAGAAATTATGCCAGTTGCTCGGTATCAAACACTTACCCACGAAAGCCTAGCACCCCGCGTCCTATGGGATGGTAGAGTGTTTACACCGTCAACTAAGAGCGGCAATCAAATGTCACGACACGAGCAACTGGGTATAAATCCTGCCAATTGTTTTACTGGGTATACGAACTGCTATAAAGGAGGACCTGAACGCAATGGCAGCCGAAATGGTTTATGGCACCGGCATACGATTGCCGGCAGAATTCTTTGTACCGACAAAACAACAAGGCAACTCGGAATACGCGAATCGGCTAACAGAGCGGATAGAGAAAATCAGGCCACACCCGACCACACAACACGGCACGAAGAAAACTTTCGTTTTTCGCGAACTAGAAACGTCGCCTTATGTATTTTTACATTATGACGCGACAGGAGGCCCTTTACAACCACCCTACGACGGGCCATATAAGGTCATACAGCGAGGCGAGAAAAATTATATCATACAAATAAGCACATCAATGTATCCATAGACCGACTCAAACCCACTTTCTTTGTACCCGATGACATCGAACAGCAGCAGCTTGAAAATAGCGCAGGAACCCGCGAGGTACCCATACCACTCAAAACCACAACTACGCAAAGCTCGGAACGGGCACATCCAAGCGAAAACGACTCAAGAAGTCATTATACCACGCGAGCGGGCAGGAAAGTCCGCGTTCCCGATCGATTTCAGGCAGGTCATAGATAGGAGAGCACGTAAGATCTAACCGCATATATAAAAAACGTTATTACTGGTAAGGGAGTACTGTAGCGGCACTCGGCAGTAAACTTTCCAACTATGCAACTCAGTCTCTGCGTCTGTTCTTGTTTTTTCGACCATTCGCGGAGAGACGCGACCGCGAGAAGGCACGTCAACGGGAGTCGTAAATTCCCGTTACGATTAAATAATCGACGCCACAAAATGATCGATCCCCTGATTTCTGTTGCGACAATAGGGGTGGTTCAACTGAATTTACACTGAATTAACAGGTATAAAATAATGTTTATTCCAACAACTTTATATGGAAAAATAGTTACACTGATGCGAATGTATAAGTTAAGTAAGTGATTGATTTAAGGTATGAGACTCGGTAATGACATGTTGACTATTAATAATATAACACCGAATAATATAACAAATGAATAACACCGTTCGAGAATAAGTAAGTTAAAGTGGAGATGTTGTGTCGGAGGAAAGCTAGTGATGGGTGTGTCTAAAGACGCGAGAAAGCTGATTTGTTCATGACGATTTTGGTTAGGAAAAGTGAGGGCAGTAGACTTGTTTCTGATTGGATACAAGAAGGTTGATGGACTAGGAAGGGTCTTAGCCGCCCTCGATAAATAGTTGCTAGTGTAAAGTATCGTACGTGAGCAAAACGAACTTTCAGTATCTTCTTGCCATAAACAATAGCCTTTAGATATCGATTGAGTTTAAAGATATTTGTTCGGTCTGACGGATCTTCTAGAATGTCCTAAAATTTATGGTCGATTCTTAAGACTATTGAGGGACGAGATAAGGACGTGCGGACATCTGGTTGCCATCGCGCCCGCGGTGTGTGGCCTGTTCTAGGTAGACGTAACAATTCTATATAATTTTAACACCGGCTCGCTGGTAAGCGCTGCTTTCAAGGTTTCAAAAGTCTCTGCTTCTCGATCCCCGAACTGAAACTTTACCTCCTTTTTCAATAAATCCGTTAAAGGCTTAGCAATCTTCGCGTATCCCCTAATAAATTTTCGAAAATGCCCCGTAAGTCCAAAAAAAACTCTGACACTTTTTAACAGATGCTGGTATGGGAAAGCTTTCAACGGCCCTAGTTTTATGGGTGGACGGCCTTATGGTATTTTTTGAGACTATGTACCCCAAGTACTCAATTGCCTGCTGCAGAAAACGACAATTTCCCCAGTTTATGATTAACCCATTTGTTCATAACTTCATCAACTCGTCCACTTCTTTTTTCTCCGACGGCGCCAGTCTTCGCGGTCTTCGTACTACGGGTTTGTCACTCTTTAGAACGATTTTTGCCGTTATCCCGATGTCCCGCTTCTTCTCCGGCTTTTACCCCCTAATGATATCGCGAATCGCCTCGCGGTAATGCGGTTCCTGTACGTGTGATAGATCTATTTCGTCAGTCTGTTCTACTATGTTGATCCTAAATATGTCCGACGCGTTTTTGCAACCGTCAGTCTGTTCGTCAAGTTGTAAAATGGTCACCTCGCCTCGTTTCACCCGCAACTCTATCTGATCCAAGAAATCAGTACCTAACAACAGACTGTGTTTCATCAATATTTTATTGGAAACAATATGCAAAGTGACTGGAAATTTCTGCCCATCAACCGTCATTACCTTTGTAAATTCGCCCCAGGTCTCATCGCCAGCGGAACCGAAATCTTCAAACTTATGCATACAATTACCTAGAGGTGGAGATCCTGGCCTCGCATACTCGTCTGATCGTATAAACGTGAGATCACTACCCGTATCCACTAACGCTATAAACTTACAGTCATCTATCGACACTTCTTTCATATATTTCTTCTTCTCGGGTCTTGGGATGACGTAAGTCTCTTTTGGACGTGCTGTACACTTCGCCGCAATATGTCCAAATTCGTTGCACTTAAAACACTTAACGCCTTTTTCTTTCTCCGGACAGTTAGCGCTTAGATGATCCTCACTACCACAATTGAAGCATCTTCTTTTGGCACTATTTGTTTGCTTCGGCTGATTCCGTACTTCTGATCGTTTTCCCTTGTCGTCTTTGCGCTCCCCAAATTTTGTTTTTACTTTCATGTCCCTTTTCATCGCTTCGTACTGCTTAAACCGTTCTTTCAGTTCTTGCATATTCCTAGACCCGTATAACGTAGCCTTGTTCGTGACCTCATCAGGAATACCCTGAATAATATAGTCGATTAACGATTGCATATCAACTCTTCCTTGTCCCGCAATCTGACGCATATTGTACATGTACTGCTGCAGACTCTCATTTGCTTTCTTCTTTCTATGCACTAACTCCCGATGCATCTGTTGGCCATTCACTACGTTTTCGAACTCGTCTTTCAACGCCTTTTTTAGCTTCGACCAGGACTTCGTGCATCGTTCTTGTCGCACAAAAGCTTGAGCTATCATGTGGATGTCTGTCCAACCACACATTCCTGCCATTTCTTCGAAATCCTCTATCCATCGATTTATACTCAGCAGATCATCCCCGCTGAATTTCTCTAGCGAGTCCTCTATATCTTTGAGCGTTAACACAGTGCGCTCAGGCTCGTCTTGCCTTGGTCGTCTTATCACTGGAGATACCCGAACTTCGCCGTCTTGATTATTGAGATCGCGATTTCCTGGAACGTTGACGTCTAAACGGTTCCCAATCACGCCAATCTCATCGTCGTCGTCGTCTTCTAAATCGTCGTGACTGTCATCATCTGGATCGTCTTCTCGCGCACCATGTTCTCGCTCTAAGCGTAACGCAGCAAGTAATCGCGCTATCAGCTTGCGCTTTCTGCCCGCTAATCTCAGCTTTCGTCTTCTCAGTTCGTCTTATAGCTCAGGTATTTGCATCTGAGCCATCTGCTCATCAGTCAAACCTGCTTCTCCTACCAATCGTTCGTCCCCAACGTTTGCCATTTTCTATTTTTCCACACTACACAAACGATATCGTCTTTTATTGCACCGCACACCGGCAAAGTCAACACTAGCACGAATAGTTCTGTTAACCGTTTCGTTTCCTGTCTTGTCCAATCCCGGAGGGGCCCCCAAAAATGTAATATCGTCTATGGAATATATTATGATTATATCCTGATATTTGTGATTTATTTATAATAAATGGATTGTACAGATATAGACAGAAAAACGATGGTAGTATCGTAACAGAAATCAGGGGATCGATGGTTTCGTGGCGTCGATTATCTAATCGTAACGGGAATTTACGACTCCCGTTGTTGTGCTATCTCGCGATCGCGTCTCTCCGCGAATGGTCGATTAAACAGATATTTTTAATATTTACTTAACATTTGATTGCCAATATCAACTCCACTCATATTCTGATTATAATCGATTACTGCTGTTAGTTTTACACACAGTTGTCTGATAAAGCAAGTAGTATGAGCGCGAAGTCTCGCCATTCGGGAGACCGTGCCATTCATGGAGTATATAACTCATACTAGCTTCGCTCATATTTTATCCACTTCCCAGCCTCCACCCACCCATGGAACGGCGCGCATAGATGGTCGGCGCGCGACTTGGAAAAACCCTACCCTCTCCTTGCCCTCTGTGACCGCATAAGCATGCGCCTAGTTTTTCCATTCAACAGATCGCTCCAGCCGGCCGCGGCGTACGTGGTTATCGGCTCGAACAGCCCTTTGTACAAGGTACGCATGGCCGCGTGTCCGAGTCCCCACTTCGCCTTGGCCACCCTCGCGAGACCGTTGAATAGTTTTTTGCACTTCTGTCTAATCTCGTACACATGCCTGCTTATTCTTAGGCCGTTTTCTAGGTACACTCCCAGGTACTTTACCGCTTGTACCATTCTTATGTTCTTGCCGTCGATCTTGATGATCGGTGGTCTTTCCACGTCAAGTTTGCTTTTGACTAGCAGCATTTCCGTCTTCTCCGCCGATAGCGACAGTTTCTTCCTACTGCACCAGGTAGAAACGCGTGTGACTACTTCCTGTCCTTTCTCTTGTAGTTCCTTCATCGCGTTTCCTGCGACTAGGATCACTATGTCGTCTGCGTACGCGATCGGTTCGCAGTCTGTCGCGCTTGTCGTAAGTTCTGCTAGCAGGTCATCAAATATCAGGTTCCAGAAGCTCGGACCCAATACCGATCCCTGCGGGCATCCTTTCGTAACGGGCTTGCTGACTGTGTCGTTTTTTCCGCTAATTTGCACGGTTCTGTCCGAGAAGTAGCTCCTCGTCAACCGATATAGGTTGTCTGGACAGCCTCTTCTCTTCAGTTCATGCAATACGTTCGGCCACCATACGTTATCGAAGGCTCCAGATATGTCGAGTG
>NW_025219987.1:1045029-1088566 GCF_014825855.1 Bombus pyrosoma
ATCCCTCCGGTTTGGTCGTTTCCACAACTAGGCCATTTCCGCTGATCTTTTTTACAGCGGTGACCTGTATTCCCTTTCTGCGCGGATTTACCAAAGTAAACACCGCTTCCCTCGCCTCTTCGCTCGTCTTTATATCGCTGTCCGCCGCCTCTGGCCGAATAATTACCACGTTCTTCGGTGGCTTCACGGCGCTCTGCCCTACTTTATTGCTCGTCATTTTCACCTTCTCCGCGTAGGAGGGTTCCTTCTGCTCTGTCCTTGCGGTTTTCTTTACCGCTGTCTCCAGTCGCTTACTGGCTTGTAGCGACTTATTCACCGCATTCAGTAACTCTGCTTCTTTCCTTCCTGCGCCGGTGCTCTGCTCTAGCTTGCCGGCCAGGTAACTGTTTTTGAGGAGGAGTTCCTCCACTATCCCCCTCATGTCTTTGAAGTACCGCATGATTATCGCGGTTTGATCCTTACTCATCTTCTTGCTAGGGTCGAGGCAGAAGGCTAGCATCTTGTTCTCTATTTCACCGGCTTGCACCCTAATGTCGGGTACGGGCCGGGTTTTCTCGATTGGCGATCGCGAATCCCTCTGTTTCTCTTCCTTTTCCTCCTCCTCTGTCCTTTTCCTTTTCCTCATTTCGAGGCTTTGCTCCTCCATTTCATCAGTTATTAGGGCCTGCAAGACCACCCTCGCTTCCGTCGCGGGGGTCTGTCCCCGTGTTGACATCCCAATACCCGTACGCTACGTCCGGCTGCGTGTTGTTTTCCCGCACGAATCTGTGTTCAGTGACGTATCACTTCTATCGCACGCGGCTAGGCCACTGTATTTCTAAATGTTCCTGAATGTTCTAAATGTTTTTTTCTAAATGTTCCGCGCGGCGGTCTACCCTCGTCGGTATGCCCGCTTTCTGCTCTTTTCTACTCTTTGCCACCGTCGGTATGCCCGCCTCCTACTCTTTGCCACCGCCGGTACGGCAGTTTCCGCTCTGCTCCGCCGAACAGTTTTGCCGACTGCCCTCGTGGCGGCGTCCTCGGCGCGCGCTTCCTCAATATGGCGGCGCTTCCCCCATATGGCCGCCTTCCACTTGGCGTACACAACCGATTTCTTTTTGCGTTTTTTCCGCTTTTAACGAACGAACTCCACTAAACTTTTTATACACTTTTGCACTAGAGCACTAGGGCATCACTTTGTGACACTTTTTTGTCCAGAAACACCAATTTTTCCCACGATTTCGAGCACCAAACTACGGAGCGACATGCACGCGTCCGTCCTGCTTGCCGACTACACGAAGACTCTGTCTGGTATATCAGTTTGTTTTCCCCGTTTCAGCAAATTCTAAGCTATGCATAGTTGTTAGTAAAACGACATATTTTTTATCCTTCGATTTTATCGCCGCCACATCTCCTGCAGAATATACTACAGCTTCCCCCCTTGCAATTGGTGTACTGTTAGTTCTCGAGGCATTTGTTTGTTATTAATTCTCGCAGTTTCACATACGTTTATTTTCATGTTATGTAATTATCGATACAATCTCGGTGAACTGTACCAATTATCAATCAATAAGCAATATCCTTTGTGCAATAACTCACTCTCTTCCAACAAATTCATCACAACATTTCTGCCAGCAGATCCGTCCATTCCAACGTCCGGGTTGTTTCCCGTGACTGTTCCCGCAATGTCCTCTTGCGGAGGGAAGAGCGTTCCGATGACCTCCAGTAGTAACGCCGATTCCATCTCCGTCGTAACCGGGGGACCGTCCGCGCGATGTTTTCGCGTCACCGTCCTGTATGGCCTTCCCCATTGGTCGGAGTCGAATGCTTCGACCAGGTTCGACAAAGCATGATCCTTCACGATCTTGATCTCCTTTTGCAGCGAGCGCCGTAGCTCGCGGTATGCTCGGTAGCACAGAGAGACTCCTCCCTCATCGAGGCGTTCCCTCTGGTACCGTCTTTTGACCTGAGCGCATCGCGTCCTTAGCTCCGCGATGTCGGGAGTCCACCAATACACGGCTCTGCTTCGTCCGGTGCCCAGCATGGTTCGTGGCATGAATGCGTCGCATATGCCGTATGATGCGGCGGAGGTTCTAGGCCTCCTCCTTCACTCTTGTTTCCCTCGTCGTAGTCGAGACTTCCGAGTTCCAGACAGCTACTGCTACGGCCGCCCGAAGCAAATCTTCGTCCCTTTGCTTGACCCGCGGACGCCGTTCCAGGTCTAGGTGTGTCTTTTACCTCCAAAAATACGTAGAGGTGGTCCGAGAGTGTGTCAATTGCCGTGTATCCGTTGTCGCGCTCCAGCAGGACTCCGCGTTGATGTCCAGGTGATAGCGACCATTTCGTCCGTATCTCCCGCTCAGGCCGGAGCATGCAAAACTCTGTATGGTTCGGCCACCACCGTTAGGGCGACCGAGATCTCCTGGATGGTTTGGAATCCCCTAAAATCCTTCCTAAAAAAAAAAAAAAAGAACCCTTCCATGGGAGGGGTTGCCTTCCTCGTAGGTCTGGTGCCAGCGTGTGTGTGCTCAGGAGCCAACTCCGCTTTGCCCCTTCCTCTCGTAGCTTCCTCCTCCTCTTCATCCTCAATCATAATTTCGTCTTTTTTTCCATTAAGTCCAAAGACGTAATGGCGGCACAAAATGGCCGCTTATGCTCGTACTTGTCACTACCACTTTCAAATAGCCCGCGCGACAGCTCTTTCGGCGCGCGTCCCAATGTGGCTTGTTGAAGTGGTCACCATTTCTAAGAAAACTCTACATCCGGTCTTTTTAGTTTTCTGAAGCACTGAAGGCATCGGCAGCGTATAGACAATAGACTGGGACGAAGGCAGACCATAGATAGTAGACAGGCGACGAGGGCTTCGGGGTTTTCAGTTATAGGGTAACACTGCTAACGTGTGGATCTGGACCAGCTCAAGTTATATTCGTACTTGTACTTACACTTCTGTATTAAAATATATTTTCTACCTTATAATTTATCCACGCGTTTCTCTATTTATACATTTAATAACCTCAATATCGCTGCGTCTGCGTAGTTCCCCAAGTAGCTCCTACAGCGGCGCTATTGTCACGCGCCCCAATATGGCTTCCTCACTGCCATAACCTCACACGTGATTTTGTTCCAATTTTCGCATCTTTTTCAGAACGAATTATGCTAGTCCTTATACAAACTTTTTCTCACAAGCACTAGCACTTCACTATGATTAACTTCCCTTGTCTGAATTCTCCAACTTTTTCTTAGATTTCGATCACTATGCACAGAGCGATGTGAACGCGTCCTGTCTGCATGCTACCATCTCTCATTCCCCATGACGTTGGGAGACCTTGAAAAGCAGCTTAGTTTGCATCACGTAGATACCCACATTCAGTGGGAATGTATATACTACGGAAGGAGTTTCCCGAAGCTTCATGGGGCAAGATGCCACGTACCGAAGTGTAGTAGCCCAAGTCAATGTAATGAAGGAGCATTTAAGTGTGAAGCTTGCCCCATGAGCTTCGGGACTCAAAGAGGGTTTCCACCCACGAACAGCATGCACACCCTGGCGTTAGAAATGAAAAGAGAAAGGGAATAGTTGTGTTAAATAGATAGTACATTTATGTAGAGGACGGTTATTACGTGAGGTTTAAAGAACGATTTTGCGCGTTGTTGAAACCGTCGGATATATTTAAAATAATGTGGCAGCACTCGACAGTAAACTTTCCAACGGTTTCTGTTCCATGGCTCGCTACACAAAGACCCTAATCCTGCGGACAAGATGATTGCCAGATGCCGATACATTCTTACCGAATATTTTCAGCTAGCCTAAGGGCCCGCTATAAATCTTAGAATTTATTTTAGCTAAGGTCCTCTAAAGGGACAATAGACATTGTTTTATCAGTCCCTAAGTCTACCACGTACTACGGAAACACACGAGAAATCTGCTTTTCCTCACGTATGATGCTTTCCGCTAGCAACTTCCTCTCAAGGGCAGTTGCACCCTTTTCCAACGACCAACACAAAAATTAGCCAATAAATTTCCCTCACTTTCCGAACAAAAGCTTTCCTCAACGAATCCGATGATCTCGTATCCTTAGACACACCCCGTCACATTTATCCTTCGCAGCATCATCGTGACGGAAAGTCAGTCTTTTACATGCAATCTTTTACATGGAATCTTTGAACAGAGTCGTTTACATAGAGTCGTCACACAATGATCGTTACAATCGCACGGTCCGAGTCAATCAACAATCCAAATCTTCGGCATCTCGCACAATCATCGTCCGAACTCCCGTCGCATCAAAACACATCGACCAGTAGGCGAACTGTTAACCGCGAATCGCGAATCGCGAACCGTTAATAGTAACTGCGAGTTTTGCGCATCAGTGTACACCCAGAATATATTGTGAATAAATATTTATTGTTGAATATATTTGAGTGTTCCTTCAGTACCTATCACGATCTGATCACCTCAATAATAAATTAATGTACAGCGGTATACGTGAGTCGATAATGCAAAGTATAGATGGAAAAATAAAATCGCGGAATAAATACTCGTTAATGCTAGTCGTGTAACGCGATAAATAATCGTGAGATAGTCGGAGATACTCGGAGATACTCTAGATACTCTGTGTGATACACTGTATATTACTCTCACCCGCGATCGCGTCCGTATATTTATACTAGTCGGTGTGGAGTCGGATAATTCGAATTTGTCTAAGATCGACGGTTGCCCATAACTGTGGTGACTCTGTTTTTGTCTATCGATATGATTCGAGCGTCCATGTTTCGAGACACAACAACAACATGAGACGCTCTCGATCCTCCTCGACCTATGACTACATTTATATTGTACGTGTGAGAGTGAGAGAGCGAAGAGCGAGCAGACACATGTATGCATCCCCTCCCTAGAGTGTATGTGAGCGTTACAGGACGTCCAGGTCTCACTTGAGACAAAAGAGCGATTAGAAGAAAACAAACAAGCGTGTTGTCGAGTCCTTCAGAGAGTAACCCACATGTAGAGCTAAATTTAGATAATTTGCAAATAAATGTTAACTTTTTGTTCTCTCCAAATCCTCTGTATACCTTAACAAATTGATCAAATTAGTGATACCCAGGAAACAGAGGGAGAGTACTATCCCATTGATCCAGGCTGTGCGCCAGCGCGAATAGAGAATGATGAAGTAAGCGAAGAGTCGATTCGTGAATGGCCTCGCAATCTGAGAAAAGAAATAGAAAAAACCTCGAAGTGACCCCTCCCAAACGAGAAATATATAACGAACTAAAGAAGGTGTGGGATGAATTTAATGGAAATAAAGAAATTTTGGCGGTGAAAATTAATGAATATGTCGGCACATCTCTATATAGAGCGTTAATAAGAAATAATGCAAAGGACGAGGAGAAATAAAAAAGCCCCAAAACAAAGATCGAAGTGGAAACAAAACAACGATAAATAAAAACAAAAAGAACAGAAACCGAAATTGAAGGTATCTTTACGCACGTTATGAAGAAATATCTAAAGAGTGTCCGAGGAAGATAGCCGACGTTATTGCTAATAACGATTTGGCCTACTTGGAATCAGCCAGACAACCTCCTGAAGCAAAAGAGGTGGAAAACCTTTACAAAGATTTTTGGGGCAAAATCGGGCCACTAAAACCTCCAATACTGGAAGGATGTGCCTGAGGAGATTTTATTCAGGAATATTTTCCACCAATAATCGCCGAAGAAATGAGGTCGAGAAAATAAGAAACAAAACAGCCGCAGGTACGGACGGCTTGCAAAACAAACATCTGTTAATCCGTGGCTGCCCACAGTATTGGCGCTGTTATACAACACCCTTTGTTTTACCTCTCACTTCTCGGAGAGTTGGAGAAATAATAGAACAACACTAATACCTAAACCAAACAAGGATGCAAGCAAAGCCGAGAATTGGCTGCCTACAACTATAGGCTCCATTCTCGACAGAATTTTCTCTTGAATTCTCGATGGGAGAATAAGGAGGGGTACCGTACAAGATATAAGACAGAAGGGCTTCACATCCGAAAACGGATGTAAAGTAAGTGTGGAACTCCTAAATGCAGCCCTTAATCACAGTAACAAGGAGAAAGCAGGTATCTACACAATAGTGGACATCTCAAAAGCGTTTGATACGATGCCCTACTCGGCGATTAAACCTTGTCTGGCAAGAAATAACGAGATATAAAAATATATATATAAATGGCATAAAAATGGCATAAAAATTAACGAGAGAAATAAGATCCCTGGATTGACCTCCGTTGACGACATTATGCTGCTCGGAAAGGACAAAACAGAAGCTCAAGAACAACTATATATGGTTCAGGATTACCTGCAGAGCCTGGGAATGAGTATCTCTGGGGAGAAATGCTTGACGTTTCAGGAGGTCTCAAAGAAGAACACCTAGTACTTCAAGGACCCAGAGATAGAAGTAGAGAATGGACAAATACCAACTGTTGAGCTAGATGAGGCCTTCAGGTATCTGGGTGCAAAGATGGGGACATGTAAAGGCCTAAAATGTGGGATTATCGTGCCATAAATTCTGAGCGCGACAAAAAGAACTAGAAAATTATCTCCAAAACCTGGCCAAAACATGGAGCTTCTCACAAGCTATATTTATAATCTGTTAATAAATCCACCTAGCGAGGAAGTACTAAATCTAATAGACAGTGAAATCAGGCAGGAGGTCAAAGGGATCCTTCATTTAACGCCCTCGACTGCATTTGGGTTCTTTTACATACCCAAAGCCAACGGAGGATTAGGGGTGCCGAGATTTGAGCATATAATGAAGCTCGGCACCCTAAAGAATGCAATAAAAATGAAGAACTTACTGGATCCAGCAGCGTCCAGCTTAATAGAGGAAAAACTTAATCTTATTGTACTAGAACATAAGGTTTGCCGAAAGTCGACTAATACTAGTAATAAGAACAAATAGAAGTTCGGAAGACGTTGGAATCGTTTATGTTTCCGAAAGTCGTAGCCTCTTTATTCGATTACATATGCTCGGACAGCTGTTGCGCATGTGTTGTTCAATTTAAGGGTCTCTGAGCTGCCCACTGTTCGAACTGTCCTAACTTTACTTCGTGTAAATCAATATAAGGAGATTTGCTCGTGCACAGTGATGTCTCAGCCGATTTTTAGTTGCCAATAAATACTCCTAAAAAAAACAAAACCGAAAATACAATTTTTCTATTTTTTATTTGTTCTCCTTAAAAGTCGATTCCCACATTTTGTTATACCTATAGTCGAATATCATATATATATTACATTTATATGTATATATAACCAAAACAAAAAGGAAAAAAGGCAAGTAAACATTAATTAGATTACGTTGGGAAACTGTAGTGCTCGCTCCAAGAGAGGAATGACTTAAGCCAAGATATACACTTAATTATACAACATTATACATCTCAAAAAGATGTTTATTGTAAAATCATTGTAATAACAACTTGCAACAATTCTTTGAGCGCTTCCCGCAAAGATATCCCTAAATCCCTATTAGACCCCGATCGGTGCAACTTCACATGCATCATATTCACTGCATAAACTTCCGCAGTCTATTTAATTTGTTATCATTATTATTCTAAAAGTTGGTGTTACAACTTCACTTTATTCCATCGTGAGTTAAATATTTATGTGTATAATAAAATATTGTTACGTTACTATAGGAAATCAGAATAAACTGGTTTTCTACTGCTTTTCTTTTCTATAATGAATATTATCTATTCTTTCTAAAAAAAGAAAGGATAAACTGTCTCTTAATATGATTTCAAACATGGTATACCTTGCTCTATATCACTTTGACATATAGAAATATGTAGCAACATAAAATAATTGTGAGATTTTAAATAATTTTGATTTTACAAGACATGGTGTAGTATTAACATTATGCCCAATACTGAACACAATAAAATCTAGTTAATTAACATAAATGCTGAAGTAAATATATATAAAACTAAACGAAAATGAAACTTATTTTTTCATTCGTAATTTGTAAATAATGATTAGGAAAGGTAATGAATAAATGGAATTCATCACTTTTTTTAAATGGAATAGCGCATCCTACAATTAAGGGCGGATAAAAGAAACGGACTTACCGTGGCAGCATAGCAAAGAATTTATGAAGTCTTGACTTGTTCAGAAATCAGATTCCTTGCATATCACAAAATGCGTTTACCATATATTTCTGGCAATGTAGATTCTTCAAATAATTTCCTGAAAAATTATAGCTAATTAGAAAAATGAAGTAATTATTAAAGTAAAAGCTTGAAGAAAACTAATACTAAAAGAAACAAGAATAAGGGAAGGTTTGCATGCGCAAGGATGCGTTAGAGTTCACTTACAAAAATCAAAATAATTGATAATATAATTAAAAAGTGAGAAGAAAATATCATCCCCTTTATGTCATGGGCATAAATGTGAGGATTTTCTGTTGGATCTAGCTTTTTCTGTTTGAACTGAGGTGTCTATTGAATGCCTCTCTTTCCTCTTAATTTTATGTGAAGATGACATATATACAGGCGATTACAAAAATGTTGGATCATCAGTATAATTTTGTCTTTAAGCTCTATATTTTGAATAAGTGTGCAATTATATAGAAAAATGTGTTGAAGTATGTTGGAGTATAATATAGAGAATCTATGAATGCCAAAACGACTGATTTTTTACATACGTGACAAGAAACATCAGCAAAATTTTATATTACAAAAAATTGAGGCATTTTATTACTTTGTTATAATGTAAAAATAATACCCCCAGTATAATTCTTTAATATTTCATTAGATACTCTTTATTTTTAATTATTTCTCTTAAACAGTTTGGTATGTTATAAATTACTTTGTGTGTGTGTGTGTGCGCGCGCGCGCTCGCGCCTGTGTGTAGAATTATGCTACAAACAAATGATAAGAACTAGATTTCATTTTGGTCATTACATGCCGCTATAAGGCTACCGGCAACTAATACTGACGCATACGTTGTCACATACGCACAATGAAATGTATAATGCGTACTAGTACTAGTATGCTGTACTGTAATGAGATGTATAATGTATAATATGCACAATTATAGGCAGAATTCACTGTAGTGGTATCGACAACCTTTGCAAATATCTGGGAAACAATGGCCGAACGGCAATTATATATGTCGGAGATGAAAGGACATCGGGGTCTCCCTTTTGGAATGTTTGGGGAAACCCCCAATATTCTAGTACAGACTTTTATTATAGCTACACTTAGGTAATAAAATTAAGAAATAGTTATAATTTTCTAATCCGAGTATGGGTGCTCAAGGTTTATGACAGTGGGCTTATATTACCTCTTGCAGGTAATATTTCAACATTATATGTATTGGTTTGGGCTCGAAGTGACATAACGGGTCACTGAACGTACCAACAGTCACGGGAGGGACGTGTACCTAACAGAGGTATGGAATAATTATATAGCTCTCCTTGAAAACAAAGATTGACCTGAGAGGTAGGGAGAGGAGAATACAAGGGCAGTTCCACTTGGACTCCCATTCTACTCCCAGTACTACTAGTACGTTGTGTCACATTGCATTCGTCATCCCGTTGACTGTAGATTCGTAACGAACCTAAATTCATTGTCATCGACATCTCGATTATACAATCGCCGTCACCATTTGTTATACTCTGTAATAATCACCTTGGTATCGGTAAATATCGCCTATAAGATGGCCAATTCACGCGAAGATTCATTACACGCCCCTAACTCTAATGATAATCCGACATATATATAGGCAAAAGTTATACAAAAAGATAATTTCTATAACATATTCAAAAATCATCGAAATCGGTAAAGTGGAAATCTATGAAAGTAATTTCCGAAATATTAATAAAAATAGCTTGAATAGTGCACACTGAACTTAGTGCCTATTTCAACGTTACTAATATAACCATCTTAAAGCAATATTATGCTACGTTAAACATATTATGTATTTAAATAAACAAAAAAGTGTACCGTCTAAATCGTTATCACGTTAAACTAAGCTTAACATGTAAGTTGTGTTAAACTTTAAAAATGCACGAACAATGCAAGCTTTTGAACCAATGTATTTCTAAACGCAAAATCATTTTATTTCTTCTATATCCATACTATCAAAAAATGCAAAAAATGTTTTTAAGGCGATGCTCTGAAACCAATATTACACTGCACGCTACTAAGAGCAAATCTGTATAATACGGAAGTAAAATCTAAAACATTGCTTAAGCGACCAAGATTTCAATAACCGATTTTATGTAGGATATCCTGTAGATACCGAAACCAATATCGCTATTGTGTTATATTCGCCGTCAAGTATACATAGTCCAAATATAACCTCTTTCTGTTTCTGGTTCTTCTAAATATGTGGACGTTTCAAAATGGCTTTTAACACTGTTAAGCTTGAATTATAGATTTACTTAACGATCACTTAAGTCTTTAATGTAAAATATAAAGAGAACAATCTTGCAATTCTTGAATAAAGTTCTACAGAAGAAAGAGATACTTTTAAGCTATTAACAAGTACAGAGTTATAACATTCTAGAGGTGTATAAAAATATAGTACCAGAGGATCAAGCAGGATTCAAAACTAACAAATTCTACAACAACATTTATGGTGCTGGAGATTAAGATAACAGGAATAATGGCGAAAGGAAAGATATGTACATACTATTGTTGTACTCAATACAAGACTCAATGCTTTATAACTGAGAAAAATACTTTATTGGCAAGGAACACAAAGAAACAATAGGAGATGTGTATTATGCAGACAATGTAGTGAAAAGGTCAGGAAACTTAATACATTTACAAGGTAAAGGTAGCACATACTTTAAGGATACTGTATGCAAAACCACCTTAAGAAGGATATAGGTAAGCTGAAAATATTAATATAGGGCAAAAAAGAAAAAGAATAGAGAAATAAGAATGAAATAAATGAAATACGATGATAAGATGAAGATATATCTAGAGCGTAGCTATATTTACAAAAACAGTCACATGTAATCAAGTAATAGCAAAGTAATAACAAAGCGAATCACATACCAGACAAAAATAGCGATGGACAATTTGGAAATTGGTCATAGTGACAAAATGCAATAACTGGAATGCAGCTAGAAAACTTTCTGAAATAATAGCAATGGCAACTCTCCTATATAATACGGGAGTAAGGACCTATTACTGAGCAGAAATGAAAACAAGCAGGTTTCCCGAAAAGAATATGATACATCACCAGAATATGTGTTTAGAACAGAAGAAGGAAGAATAGGCTTGAAACATAAAATAATAAGGAGAGGGCATAGGCTATTGGCTAAAACTAAAGGAGGACACAGAATTAGACAGAAAAACACAGAACTTAACAAACAGGTAATTAACTCAAATAGAGCTATAAAGCTAGTGATAAAGCAATAATAATAAATTTTAACTAAAGAATAATGGGAGAAGATAATGATATAACATAGAAAATTTTTGGAGAAAACAAAGAAAAATACTTAGAATAATATACCTATAGTGAAGTATGTACATAAATATATGAAAAACATAGAAAAGATAACTAAAGCTAATTGCTTAAATATGAAACTATCATTAATAACTAAATGAATGAGAACACAAGTTAAATTAGCATAATAATATAAATATTATACATACAAAATAAAGGTACAGAATAAAGCACAAAATAGGTAAAAATGATATTTGTAATACACACATGTATGTAAGAAGAATAATTTGAACACCGGTTAATTCATAATAAAAGAATGCCTGCAATATTAGGCATTTAGAACAAAATTCCTTAAAAAACAACAATTAAATACAAAAAAGCAACAAATGAAAAATCTCCTTTATAAACAAGGAAAAGTAGTTATAGTAACTAACAAATTTTATTAAAAAGCAAAAGTGGCATTAGGCTTATAGCATGGCAAATTGTGGCATAGAAGAATAGCAAATGGGATAGAAGAACAACAATTCAAACAAATTCACAAATTATGAGAACAACTTAAAAAGTTCGCTATGAATGTTTTGTATTAACTAACAAATTTAAACATTTCTAATCTAAGTATAAATAGGCCACAAATAATTTTATATAGCAATACACATAAGTAATATTAAATAAATAGAATTTTT
The DNA here is from genome assembly GCF_014825855.1 of Bombus pyrosoma. Taxonomy (NCBI): domain Eukaryota; kingdom Metazoa; phylum Arthropoda; class Insecta; order Hymenoptera; family Apidae; genus Bombus; species Bombus pyrosoma. Next base: position 1,057,116 of record NW_025219987.1, read on the forward strand.
CTTATTGAAATGTGACAGTCTGTAATAAAAGAAAAATTAAAAAGGAAAAAATAACTTTAACAAAGAAGAAACGGATTTATAAAAATTTATTCCTAAAAAATTGTGGCCGATCAGATAAGTGAAATAAAAGTACAAAAAACAACTAATACTAAATGAAACATGTAACGTATTCTCTCAACGTATACTCTATATTTCATTTCCGAATTTCTTTGTTTCCACGCAGTCATAGCAGTTCAAAACTATTTTATGAAAATTAAGAATTTTTTACATCAAATCATTTCATTTGCCAGACCTCATATATTTCTAGATTATTTACACAAAATTAGTACAGCGCGCAAACATTAAAAGGAAGTAAGCGATACAGTAGCCCAAACAAACAAGGACAAAGGTTAAAATAATATATCAAAAATAGCTGTTATTATTGAAATTTGTAAAGAAGGTCCTTGAAATTCTTCTTTAAACGAAAGACGGTTATGTATATGAAAATCAAGAATGTAATGAAAATACAAAAAATATAAGAGAAGAAAACTGTATTTGTTATTATTACTTACTTTTACATGTAGAATAATTTTCTTTCCTGTTACTATACTATATCATCTACCCTAGAACAAATTTTTAGGTTAAAATTATTTATACAAGACTAATATGTATACGAATCTTTTCATTTTATAAAATTGTATGTATAAAATATTTACCTTCGCTAAATCTCTTTTTATAGAAACTTTGCAGATCAAGTTTCTAGTCAAATTTAATTCTCCACTTAGTACTCATTACCAAGTAATGCTTGGTAAATTAAAAAATTATAACGTTCAGTAAATTTTTATACGATGTTCACTCTACGTTAACTCGAATACGAAAAACGATTGAACAGCACCGATGTCTATGATAATAGTGAAGACAGAGGAATAGTGCTGCTTGCTGATTGGCTATGCCTCAGGACTACAGGTGGAACATATACACGATCATTGCGCAGAAGTTACCTACCTTGTGGCATACTTGTAAAATCTAGATGTGATTCTTTTGCTAATTTTCCATGGTTGTACTTCAATTTGAAGATTAATTAAATAAATGTTTAATAACGATTTTAATACCGGAAATAACGATTATTATACTCCTAATTTTTATATAGTTATAGTATAGTAAAATATGTAAAATATATGTATGTGTTATGTACAATGGCTCACGAAAGAATTGAAATGTTCGCTACTGAAACTCTAAAAATATAGATATATATATAAAGATAAAGATAAAGATAAAGATGTGTGTGTGTGTCTGTGTGTGCGTGCGCGCGCGCGCGCGCGCGTGTGTGTGTGTGTGTGACGCACTTTATATTTCAAAATATTCTCATAACTACAGCAAGATACAGGTATCAAGATTATGCGTGTAAAATTTGGATTGGATAACATTTGTAGAAGTTAGACAATACTCATTACTGAAACACGTAAAAACAGAGTTGTAAACGTTTCTCTACTTCTAACTCTTACCACATTATTTCCATTTCTTACCTCATATTAATATTTAGTTTTGTCACTTTTGCCTCGAATAACATCTCTAGGACGGTTTTTCATACTATGCTCTAATTTTTGTGTGATATTTATGTCAACATTATTCCATATTTAAGTAATTGTATGTTTTCATGTCGTTTCCTTATTTATTTTACAGTTATTTAATCTTCTACCCATTCCATCCCATATATATCATATTGGGTTTATATCTTGGGTCTGTGGTGGCGTGTATTGTACAGTATCCATTCTTTTACAACCCAGGTTCAATGTTTCGGATCAATATTCCGTTGAAAGTGAAGATCGTATATTTTTAGCATTTTACTTCAGATTTTTTTAATATGTTCAAATATTTATATTGGACTAAAATCCAGTTTATAAATACTAAGTTCTCATTATCATTGGCTGCAATACAACTCCATGACAAAACCACTTCCGTGTTTTACAGCCGGGTGTAAATTTCGTATTTCTATTTTAGTATTGGCTTTTCTCCACACGTAATTGTGCTCATCAAACTGAAAAATATTAAATTTACTTTCACCGGAAAATATTTCAGTGTTCCAGAAACTATTGTCTTTAGTAATATACACTCCTCGTCAAAGAGATAACCCATGTGAGCTATGTTTAATTTCTCAATGACGTGTGTAAAGTGTTTCGTCTGTAACATATAATATCAAAACATTATGAGCTCAGGATATGCGGTTCGTTGAAAATAATTAACAATAATAACTAAGAATAATTACTTATCAAACGTACATACTTATTTAATAATGGGTACATCCCCCTTTATTTTCTATTACTTGTATTGCACGATTTGCTATAGATTTATATAGTTTCTGGATGTAATTTTGACTTAACTTATCCCATTCGCGTATACGCCGTGAACAAGTTCTGCCCAGTAATTTTTAATGATATTAAGGTCCGGGGAGTGTGCAGGCCACGGCAAAATAGATATATTATTTTCATTAAAGTATGATTGGACCAATCTTGATGTGTTTACAGGTGCATTATCTTGTTGAAATACGTAATCATGTACAGAAACGCGTTCTGCATGATTATTTATTTGTTCTTTGATTAAATTTATGTATCGGACACTACTCATTCTCCTAACGATGAACTTGATACTTGTCTTGCCGAAATAACCGATGCCGGTCCAAACCATCACGTTGGCTCCTCCCATTTTCGTCGAATCGCCGACATTGCCTCTTTTCTTGTGTCATGAAAATGATATTGCAACCCATCGGGACCATCCAAGTTGAATATTTTTCGTCTGAAAATGGTACCCTTCTCCATTTATTTTTCCAATGCATTCTTTCTTTTGCAAACCGTAAACGTTCTACTTTGTGTTTCGTCGTTAATGAAGGTTTCTTTATCAATTTTAGCCTCTAGATATTTTTACAGGATAGTAGAACTCGATGAACACTTGAAATACTAACACTAACACTAGATTTTTCTATTATTTGCTTCATTTATTGTTTACGTTAACTGCGAGTTGGAAGTTACACGCAAAATTGCCCGCTTATCACGATCGGATAACAATGACGGCCGACCAATACTTTGCTTTTTGCCATAATCTTAAACTGTTTTTAAGAAATTGTGTATTACTTTACGACTTCTTATTATTTACTTTCGATATTTTTACTACTGATGACTATTGCTGTTTTAATTCTAAAATTTGCTTTTTTCAGATTCGTTTAATCTTTTTCCGCGTCCCATACTTACAAATTTATATAACATATATAGTATCGTGAAAATGGCCTAAAAGATATCTAGTGAATCATAAACGATGTCCCGAGAGCCGAGGCGCCGATGGACCTATCAATGTGTCGTCGGTCCTTCAATTGAATAGTTTCGTAGAAAAGGTCTACGTGACCCTGGCCATGAGCAGTTGCGGAACATGTGCGTGGTGAGTCTAAGAAAAGACAAAAGGGATGCTAAGGCAGAGGTAGTGGTTAGTTGTTAGTTGGAAAGTCGGGGAGTGCCAATCGAGAAGTCAGAGAGAGAGTGTGGTCCGCGTGAGAGAGAACGTTGGATCCGTTGTGGCGAGAATTGTCTAGATTATAGCGCGTTATTGCGATTAGTTCATATTAAACAACCATCGTTTTTTCTGTCTACATCTGTACAATCCATTCATTGTGAATAAACCATCATTAAATCACAAATATCAGGATATAATTACAATATATTCCATAGACGATATTACACATATATACTGTGTTACGTCGGACGACTCTTTACCTAAATCAAGCCGCTCACTCGTTACGTGAATATACAGTTCGGTGCACGTGGCAAGGAAAAGCCTGTCAGCTTGGCGCGAACGACGAAGACGGTTTCGCGTTGTACGCAGCTGGAACCAGAGGCGTAGGAGGTAACGGGGTCAGTCCAAGCTCATCTTCAACTCCTCTATGGAGAAGATCCTTTGATAAAATGAAGGTGTCCGCGGACGACGGGGTGCGTCTACTGTGGCTCGATTTTGGCGGCGAGGATGGCGAGATTGTGCTGGACTTCGAGAGCTATCCCAAGCCGATCGTGGTCTTTCTCCACATCTTTCTCTCGGCGAAGATCCATCGGTTTAGCCTGAGCGCATAGGGGTACGAGGGGTCCCCCACGGAGGCCCCCGACCTGCGATACCACACTACCAGGTCCGTCACCAGCGTCTTCCTTCACTGAGCTCCTCAAATTGCCCAGAAACACAAGAAGGAAGAGAGGAATAGAGAGAATAAGAGAGCCAGTGGATGTATTTAAGAGAAGGTGAAAGAAGTCTCTGATCGAACGCTCGATTTCGGAGAACCTTAGCAGAGAAAGCTAATCAATTACTGTCCAACTGCCGCCAGTTCGCTCTATCACGGAGGATCGACTGACCATAGGGCTTCGAACCCTCCTCCACGCCGCCGCGACAGACGAACTTCCTTCCTCCTGGGTAAAAATAAAGAGGGAAAAAAATGGAAAAGACGGAGGAAGATTTGGGAGAACCGACGACCAAGTAAAGTTGTCGTATCGTGGCTAAAAGTTTCGTAACGTCGAACGAAAGTGACTTTAAAGAGTTCGTGGGCGTTGATCTCTGCCAGAGTACCGGCTGATGGCTAAACTTTCCGACGGCAGGCGTCTCCTTTGCATCCCACCCTTCGATATTTATGTAAATTTCGTTACGCGAGAACAGGCGCGAGTTATTCGCCATCGACTGGTACTACTCGTGTCTTGGAGTTCCTTCGAAGAATTTATCGCCTACGAAAATTCGGCTATGCTATATTCGAGGTTGAAAGAAAATGGCATGTATCGTGTATAGCGGAGAATTTTGTAAAGGCAGAGAGGCGAAACGTGGATCAACAGGGTCGATGGAGCAACGGACGCGCGTTAATAGTTGTTTTGTACGATTCGTATTTTCAACGCGAATAAATGTAAGATGCCAAGAAACGTCGATGTGTGCACTGGTCAGCCGCGACTCCTGTCGATCTCGCCTAGTTCCTCGTGGAGATAACTGACGGATAAACGAGAGTCCTCGCTTCCATTCGTCGCTTCCATCTCACCTCTGTTTGCTTCGAATTATTTCCATCCTCTCTCTCTTCGTAAACTTAAGCCATCCTTCAGCTTGCAATATCGAAGTTTCCCATCAGAGAGGGAACTCTCGAACTGTAAATAAACCGTCGTGTAACTCCGGCATGAATCGACGGTGATACGGCGGAATTATTCGCATTACGAGTACTGCTGCGAATTGTCGATGCCCAGAGAGATATGAGTGTTGTCCGTGTAAGAATCGAGCATTCCTTTTCATCCGTCCTATAGAGGAGAGATATAATCGGCGACGATCGTCGAGGAGAAAAGGATGGTCGAAGGAGGCCGTGCAATAATAAGAATTTCGACGTTAAATAGAACATATCAATGAAGCCACGTACCATTGATTGTGTCCGTTTCGTCGTACGTCGTTCCTTTCGCGGTGAAACAAATCAAAGCAGATGTATTTAAAAAAGGAAGATTGGTTTCTTGTCGCCAGGCAATCTGTTCTCGCGTTTGTATATAGATATAGCGATTAGACGAGGATTCGTGACATCGACGATGGGCAGATAGCACATAGTGTCCGCGTTTCTTCGATCTTATAAGAAGGTTGAAGGGTTGTTTATCGTAATACGAAGCTCTCGTGAGTCGATTATGTGTTGTAGATTTTTCGTGTGAATGATACATACGGTCAAGAAACGACGCGATTAACCTCGACATGATCGCTCGTGATTTAACGTGGATCGTTGGACCTGAGATTCGGTGTTAAAAAAAAATCGCAACGATTTGTGAATACACGCGAATCCACGCTTATTATCGATAATAGCCGCGAGGTGAAACGATCATTCACGGGCTTAATAAATGCCGGCACTTGTCAAAGTGTTTGATCAGGGACATCTTCCAACGCGTTAAAACGATCGGTAGGAACACGAGGATCCGACAGACTGACCTGGATCAGCCGCATTACCGGTACTATCAACGATTCGACCCAGTTTTTACGACAATTTCGTAGCAATTACCGAAATTGGCTGGAATGCAACGGAAAACTCAATTTTACAGGCGTGTCATAGTGAATCGCCAGGGGACGACGGTCGCCTATGACATATCGAGAAACAGAAATGAGGGGATCGATCAGTTCGTGGCGTCGATTATCGTAACTGGAATTTACGACTCCCGTTGGGGGCTTTTTCGCGTTCTCATCTCTCCGCGAATGGTCGAATAAACATGGTCCTTCGAGCCGGATCACGTGTCAGTGAAAAGTGCACTTACCAGTGACCACGTGTCACGTGAATGCGTCAAAACCAGCAGCGGGAGCGTTATCACTACAGCCAAGCCAGTAACGTGTGGTGCGTCACCTTCGAAGAAGCACAACCCATTGGTAAGGGAACGCAACCACGCAGCCTGCCGCCGTAGCTGGACAATCATCAACGCAACGAATTCCAACAACTTTAATCACACAACCAAGCGAGCGGCCGTCGGAAAGAACACCTTCCTCGCTAAGCATACACGAGACCTCACGTCCATTTCACAGCAACAAGGTAAGCTCGTTTCTTATATTGACAATCAACTATCCGCCGCAACAATGGCAAATTTAAAATTATTAGTCGATAGGTTTTATAAGATCGCAGTAAAGAGTAACTTTTATGTATTGATTAGGTATTGATGGGTGGTCTTATATTAATTATATATGTGGACGAATTAAAATAGTAAGATAGTTGGAAATAAATATGTTGGTTAATTCAAGTTAAGGAACTGCTTCTGTGGAAGGTATTAAATCCATTTATAATTGTTAATAGGAGTAGAATTAGTTTGGATATTACTGATGGAGGAGATATATAGCAGAAAACAAGAATCGATACATGAATTGATATGGATTAAATGTTGAGTAGGTGGGTATAGTGCATTATATGTACTATACACTCTTTTAACACGCTTTTAGTATCGGGTATGTGAGTCAGAATGTTATGGGAATATCCTTACCTATGACAAAAATGGTGAAATTATTTATATAGATTGTAGAGATTTTAATAATAGGAAGTGAGTGGATGTACATGGCTAAGAGGTTATATAATTAAAAAGTGTGCAATACGTACAGTAGTGTGGGGTATATTCAGTGCAATGACGAACTAACGTAGCTGGCGCAATGCAGGTGGAACGAGTGGAGGTACTTATCGTGGACAAATATAACCAATGAACACCGGAACCTCAGAATAATCGTGAGTACACGCTTCGATGTACGTGGCTTGTTTTGAATATGCATGACATGAACGTGGTTCCCGGTTAGCCGCCATCTTGTTCGGTGGCGTACTGGTAGAACCATGAACTAGAGACTTATAAGAGTGGCGACTTGTAGTGGTGAATTAAACTGCCAGTGAATATATAGGACATAGAGCCGAACTCAGTTGTGAATGTTGGTTGGAAGTTAATTTTATATTTAAATAGAATATATTAAGGTTAATATGTAGGTATTATGCATATTTTAGAGTACTAGTTATTATAGTGGTATAAATCGTAAGAACGATAATTTATTGGTGCACACACATAATAAATAATAAAATAATATAATAAATAATATATAATATATAATACATAAGACATAATGCATAATACATAGTGTTTAATTTATATTTTATAGTTTTAAAATAATTAATAATTTAATTCATAGTCCATAATTTATAACCAATACGGATTATATGGATGATGCAGTAAATTAATTTAATTTATAGCTGCATATTTAGGGATTCGATATATTATGACGATTTTGGCTGTATTTGTTGTATTGGGATTATGATTGTCTTGCGTTTGGGTGACGATTTTGGTAGATATGTATGACGGCTGGCTATGTTCCCGGACAATGCGATCAAATTTAAATTAAATATGATGGACAAGGCTAAAAAGGTAACCTCCTTGCGTCGGGAGCGACACAATCTGAACGACCAATTCCAGTTCGTATCGAGAATACTCGACGAATACGAACAGTCCGGTCAACACAACAAGGCCACCTTAATAACTTATCGAAAACAAGTCGGCGACATTTGGAAACAGTTCAACATTATCAATGACAACTTACTTGAGATCGACGACAGCGCACCTGTAGACTTAATCAATGTCTATTTTGACCTGGTGAAACGATTACTCGCTCCCATCGATATTAATCTTTCCTCAACGGAGGCCTTCAAGGCAGCGACGAATCCGAAACTACCGGAATGCAGCAGCAATACTTTTAGCAGTTTCCGGAGCGATAATAAACCTTCAGAAACGAAACGCCTGTCTCACGAAGGCAATCGCAAATCTACAATCCCCTGCAACATTGGCGAAAGAAGACAAACTCATCTCCTTTCGTCGGAGACGAGGCGATTATAGCGACCGATTCACGCACCTATTGAAACGATTAGACGAGTACGAACAATCCGGCCATCAGGAAAGTTCCGTTCTAATATACTGCACAGAACAGCTGACCGAGGATACGAATCAGTTCGAAGCCATCCAACTCGAGCTAGAAGAATTAGACGAGGAGGCACAAGCGAGCAGCTCCGAGATAAGGGACCAGTATAACGATTTACTAATACGGACGGATAGACTGTCTCTTGAAGTGCGCACGAGCAGCAACCCCGTCGATACCCAAGGGCAGCAGTACCACGTTTAATCATTTCCAGGGACGTAAGAATAATTTCATTAACCACAATATCAATGGTCATACTCCACCGACGGAAAATATCGCGCCGAATCTAGCGCCGATTCCGTCGCATGACACGCGGATCTCGTTGCATGACACGCGTTGCGTGTAATTGAACTGTAACTCGAATACACGAGATTTTTATTCGTAAGAACGATGCTTTGATAAACTTTTTATTATTCCATTTACGTGTTTATTTTACGTTTGGCGGTAAATTAAACCTGTAAAACTATAGCCAGAGTTTAGAAACACTGTATCGATATATGATGTAATACAATAGCTAAGATCTAGAAATATTAAAAATGCTATACGCATGCCGTATATTCTATACTATATTATATATCTACTCTGGAAAATGGTTCGCAAGTAGCATAATGTACTTATCGTGGATAAAAATAGCTAATGGGAGGATTATTTATCGTCAGAAGTATTTTTCTCAGATGATCGATGCCTGTTTTAATTTAAGGGCACGATCGATTGTTGTTCTTATGGTTGGTATGTAAAAAGGAATTGTAGCCTGTAATTTCATTAAATTCTTCATTGCTTCTCCAAGACTGGCTTGCGCAACGAACGATTGATAAAGGCGTGGCGCTCGTATTAATTTAAATTAAGGAAAGCCTTCTTCGCTACCATCGACTGTAACTTATCGTACTTCTTTTCTGCAGCGAGTGTTTCTTTCGAACTCGCGTAAAATTGGCCCGGAGATTCATTTGGAGATTGTAAAGAAAATTTACCAAGTAAATCTTTATCTAATCAAAAAGTCCTGCCAGACATCTTATTCATTTTAGATATATATAGATATGAAACATTGTAACATCGCTACATGCATGCACTCAAGTTTTGATCAATGTGGGGCAATTAACTTTTGTTTTAACATGTTTTAATAACATGTTATAACAAGGGTAGAATATGCAAAACAAATTCGAAAAAATTCAATTTGAAACTCGTTTTTCTACGTTTGTGTGAAATATATTATTCTATGTAAAAATGCTTGCATTTTTTACGAATAAAGGAGTTACGTTAAATAACAATGTATTATTTACATCCACGATCTCAGATATTATAGAACGATAGCCGCTAACTGCGCGATTACGGTAAATAATAAAAATGCAACTACGGCGCATGATCTGTATGCGTGTATTAATGTTTCGGTTTGATAAATATGCAAAACAAATTGTGTTTTCGCAGCCGTATTATGAAAAACATATACAATTTCGGAATGCTATTTCAAACAGATGAAAAATATTTTCGAAGATTTATTTCGTTCGACCGTGGACCTTGTTTAATAAAGAAACGTAGTTTATTGATGATACTGCAAACAACATATATCTATAACCAATTGACACTGTCGTACTGGGAATTTTAGAGAATAATATGCATTTACTCGGTTTGTACAATTAACGGAGAATAAATTTTATACATGTTTTCCATTTAATATTTTTCGAATCATTCGTCCAAATCCTTTTCATGTTTCTATTTTATTCGCAATTTTATATTTGCGCCACATTGAGGTACTTATTGGAAATTGCTTAAATTACAAAGAGGATTGTATCATCTAAATCTGATTCAGAAAAATTTTCCATATTACAGCTAGGGTTGAAATATTTTCGAACTAAATTTTTCGTAGGAATGTTGAATTGCAGACAGGCTTTTACTCAATAATGTCGTATAAAATAATAAAATGTATATATAGCAATAAAAAAAACGACGCTGCGTCTCAGAATAATAGTCTCAATTCTCCAAAAATTCTCTGAACTTCTCCTTCGACTCTCAAATGACTCTCTACCTTTCTTCAACTATTTACACAAAATTCTCTCGCTTCTTTTTATAGATCGAACGTGTACAACATGCATTCTTACTATATGCAACAAAATCTTCACATAATATCACATAGTCTACTTGTACATTCTTCGAATTGCTTCTCACCTGCTACCGATGCTCCAGTATAAACACTCGCCACGGTCTCATTGTCATAGTATCGTAAATTGTTGCCACTAAATATACTCTAAACTCTATATATACTTATAAATTATATTCGCAAATTATTACATACAGTTTAAATGTTATAGATTCAAACAAATATCAGGGATGGTCGTATACTCTGATCTTTCTATGCTCTGATAATTCTATGCTTCCAATTATTTACAAAAATACCTCAATTTCATAAGAATCGTAATCAAAGTAAAAATCTTAAAAACGTGAAACACAGAAGAAATAAGTCAACATAAAAGATTATAATCGAGTTGCTATGTAATATGTATATGTTGACTTGCTCATATACCCATTTACGATTTTAAATGTTTCGAGTACGATATTAAGCAGAAACTGAAATTACAAACACCATGAAATAGCTTTTTGAAAATCACCTACCACTGCGCCAGTAATACAATACTTTATCAAATATCAAACACGCTTTAAAACCTAATACCTCTCTATCCTACGTCTTTTTTTATCATATCATCCTAGTGAATTAAAAAACACGACAGGTTGTAACGCAACGCTAAAGCCTTTCAGCAAGGGGTTGCTTGAGCAATAGCTTATTTGAGTTTTTAATAATGTTTCGTTGCCGATGGAATTCTAAGATGCGGCTTTACAAAGATAAGTTCGTGTAATTGTTTCCCTTTAATTAAGCAACTTCAAATTATTCGTTTACCATGCGTGTATCATCCGCCTTTGTCTCGGCTTATTATAGTAGCGAGGATATTTTATTAGGAATATGAGCACAGGCTTTTATTGCGATATACATTGAATTATGACTGGAATTTGTAAGATTCCGCGAATTTTGCTTTTCATAATTATTAGTACACTGATTCACGGAAATGTTCGAACACTTGTAAAGATTTTTTTATGAATATATTACATTTATACAATTTCATGTCCAGTATTGCGATTACCACTATGAGACTAAAATAAAAAATTTAATTAAACTAACTGAAATGAAAATGAAGTTCAAGATTAATTAACACATAATTTATTATTTCAAGATGTTACTGTTTATTTTTATTTCGAATAAAATTTCTCCAAGATTGATTATAATATAAGATAGATATTACAAATACAGATAGATTATATCAGAACTAAATTAAAAAAATATCATTAATACTGTTGCTGATCATTTTTACCATAAATAATCGACCAATGTTCGCGACTAAAGATATTATTTTAATGCAACAAAAATCTCTCATTTGCTGCTGGTATTTTCACAGTTTATTATCCTAGACAGCTGTTCGCTTAACGATCTTCGAGAGACCATACTTCTATGTCGTCAGTTTTACTAAATTCTCCTCTGCTCGTTTAGCAATGCAGAACGCTGGAAACTTTCCGAGCGATTTCTTTCGCGAACCGGAGTTTCGTTCGCGATCCCGCGGTGATTAAACAGAATCTCAAAGTTCGATGCGATGTTTGCTGTTACGTTCTATTTAGTTTTAATTGGCATTCTGTACATTCTTTTACATATTATCGAATTTCCTTCTTCATATTTTCCCAGTAATAACGCTGTCGTATTCTCTGATAAGTCTTCGTTACTCCTTTGTATCCTGCTACGGACGACACATGTTTTTCTCGTATTATATTATTTCGCATTTCAACTGGTGGTGTGATTACTTTCCCAGTTCAGATGGTGATAGTTATGGTTTTTCCCATAAATACTTTCTTCAATTTCCTGATTGTGTGTCGCCAGGGTATCTCTTCCAAATTTCCTTTGCTAATGCTAAAGGACGTTAATTGTTTTTCGTTTACTACGTCCAGTAAGGATTTCGAGTTCAGTAGATTTTCTGGCGTTATAGGAATATTTCGGTCTTCCTTTACGGGTAGGGATACGATGTATTTTCCGGAGTCTTGATTCAACCTTGCACTTTCAAACATGAGTCTTTCGTAACGTGGTAGCCTTCCTATTTCTTTCATCTCCAAGGCTCCTTTATCTATCGGAGCGCCCTGTATATCGACGAATATCACTTTATGATCATAGTAACTGAGTCTCGCGTTTCTAAAATTTTTAATTCCGCAAGTACCGTAGGTCTTGCGTCTTCTCCTCGTTGCCGAATTGTTTCAGAGTCTGAAATCTTTTTAGATATGGATATCGATCTGGCGAAACTCCTGTCCTCCTTCTAATCGGCAGACATACCTCTGGCGGGTTTTGAGACAATGCATCTGCGTTTTCATTTGTTCGTCCTTCCTTGTATTGAATATCAAACTGAAAGTCTGATAATTTCAGTTTCCATTTCCAATTCCCGACGTGGGATCCTTAATGGAATTCATCTATACTAGCGGTTTGTAGTCAGTTATTATAGTAAATTTCCTACCATACAGGTATGGTCTGAAATGCATCGCGTAGTAGACGATTGCCAGACATTCCTTTTCTATGGTAGAATAGTTTTGTTCTGCAGGGTTTAGTAGTCTACAGGCATACGCAATTGGCAAGTCCTTTCCAATCAGTCCCTGACTCAATACTCCGCCTATTGCGTATCCTGATGCGTCTGCTGTGAAGTTGAAGGGTTTGGAAAAATCCGGATATTGTAGAATAGGTTTTGTCATTAATACTGTTTTTAAATTGTTGAATGCATTTTCTTGATTTATGTCGTCCAGATAGACGAATAGTTCTACTCCTTGCAATCCTGATAGCACTGAGTTCATCAAGCGTTGAAATGTTGCTGGGTCGTTTTTTAATCAAAAGGGTATTATTTTGAATTGAAAGTATTCAAATACGGTAAGTATAAATACGGTGTTGAAAATGCCGTTTTGTGGGCATCTTCCTGGGCCATTCGGATCTGGTGGAAGCCTGATGTCAAGTCAAACGTGGAAAAATATTTCGCACTTCCTAATTGATCCAATATTTCTATGTTGTTGGGGAGAGGATAAGCATCACCTATCGTTTTATCATTAAGCTTTCTATAATCAATAACTAACCTCCAACGTTTGTTTCCTTGCGAGTCTGGTTTCTTCGGCACAATCCATAACGGAGAATTATACGGCGATACTGTTTAATATTAATTGGTATATCATCCGCTGTAATTATTCGATGCTCTGGAACTTCAGTTTCTTCCAGTATGTCTCCTGGAATATAAAATCTATCTTGATTCTTCCGAATTAATTCTTCGACGTTTTTTCTCTTCTCTTTGTTCAAGTGTTCGAGTCGTAATAATTCAATTATTTTGTCAACTCTATTTTCTTTTGATTTTTAAATCGCATTGCATGTCATGTTAGGGAGCGAGGTGAGATTTTCAAATTCTTTAATTACCATTGTAAGTGTGGTAAATTCATACTCTCTCGGTGTGGTATTTATTATTCTCATATAATCTCGTCTCTTATGGTTTATCACAACTGCAATACCAAAATACACTCCCTTAATTGGCTCGATTTTTGGAATAAATCCCTCGTTTATCTCCGGATTTGCAATGTTGATAATACACGGTACCGAACTTCGTTTTGGCACGATTACCTTATCTTTTGTATCGAAGGGAATACATATATTTCCCCACTTGATATGATTTCGCTCGTAATCCAAACGAGCTTTGCATCCTGCAAAAAATTCAGATCCTAAGATTCCGTCCTAATCGATCAGCGATAAGTTATCAACTACATGAAAAATAACTGGATGGCCCGCAACCTGTATTACTGTCTGCCCTAGGGTGACCAGGCTCGTTGCCGTAATTTCTCGAAATCCGATTAATTCTTACTTACTGATGATCGCTGAATCGGGTAAGGCAGGTTTTTTAATGATATTTATTTCTGATCCGGAGTCTAATAGCAGAGGTTCACCCCTTGCTCTCGAAGGAATTGGCTGGTTCCCCGACTGCCCCGACACGTAAGGTACAATTATCCCAGCGTCTACTCTGGCTTTAAATCTGAAGCAATCTTTTACCAAATGCCCAGGTTTTTAAAATAATTACCCCTTATAGAGTTTTGTCCTGGGTCGTTTAGACGATTTTGCAAGGGCGGTATAAATCTCCGATTTTGGCGGTTGTTCCCGATGTTGTTGTTATTGTTCAGGGGACGAGCGTTGTCTCGGTTATAATTGTTCGGAGATGTAGGATTCTGTCGTTTGCCTGTATCAATTCCCGTGTTGCTCTCACGGCTTGGCGGTATGCGTCGTCCAAGGATCGCTATCCTGCTACTTTTACTCGCAAATACACTTCACTTGGGAGTCCCTTAACGAAAGCCTCCCTTGTGTCCCAATCTATCGTATCTTGAACAACTTGGGATATGGTGCCATACTCGCATCTTTCCTCATCCAGTATTGCCAGCCTGATTTTTCTGACATGGTCCATATAATCTAATATATCTTCTCCTGGTCGTTGGAATACTGTTCCCAATTCTCCCATATATTCGTTAAGGGCTTTTCCTGGGCCGAACATATTTTTCAATTTGTTTCCAAAATCGTTCAAACGTATTATCTGACAGTCTTTTACGGCTAGAAACGCGTGTCCACAAAGCTTATTTATTAATAATTTTACCAATTGAGGCTCTTGATGCCTTGGAACCATATTTTGCGTGCGCTCACACGCTCTTAAAAACTGAAATACAGACGGTTAGTGGCCGTCGAACACTAGTGCCGATCCGATCGCGTCTTCTAACTTAATCGGTTGGGAGTTACCCTCGATCGCTCTGGTCTCTCGCGGTATTATCGGCGATGACGTAGGTATCTCAGTTTCGTTTGTTACCCTACTTATCTGCGCGTTTTCGTCTAATTTAGCAACCCTTAGGTTCATGTCGGCTAATACGCGAAAATTTTCATCCCACGCTTTCACTTTTTCTGACAGCGTCAAAAGCGTGTGCTTACTCAATGAGTCTCGTGCGGTCGACCTGTTTTCTGTTCATTTTGTCAATACTCGTAAAACTTTAATCCTCCGTAGAGCGTATCCCACCGCTGCCACCAAAAATTTTATATCTGTATATATTGTTAGGTTCTACTTAGTTGCCGACGAGAAAGTAGCGTTAACTGACGTTTAATGCAATTGACAATAAGCTCCACGTTCGACTAACCTTTTTTTTTTGCAGGTGGAGAAATCCTCATGGACACTCCGTTGCCGCTAATAACGGTAGCAGCAGAGTAGTGTAAGATTCCTACCAACTAAAACTCCACGTTGGCCATTCTACGCGTATGACAGGGGGTGCTCCAGGAACCGCGGGTGAATTACTTCTGTTGCATCCCCTCCCGCATCCTCTCTTCGAGCCAGTCCTGTAAATTCCCTGGCTGTTGAATCTGGCGCTAGGGGGGACCGTTTCCCCTGGTGCCGTCCCTCCTTCTAGTCGCGATTCGTTGTGGCGGCGATGAAGCGACTCTAGATGAAGCGACCGCCATCCTCCTCCATCGCGTTATCCTACATGGGTGGGAATTTTTCTTTCTCTTCCTTTCTGCTCCCTCCTTTACGAGCATAACTCGCTCGCAGAAGAGGCGGACAGCCTCATATTCCTGTGGCCCGCTCAGCATCGCTGCTATGATCGCTGAAGGGGTCAGCCTCTCGCCTATGACGTGTCGCAAGGTGTAGCGGGGCAGCTCCCACGTCGGACAGGCCTCCAGCGTATGCTGCACCGTGTCCCGGCCCTCCCCGCAGTGGTGACAGATGTCCGTCGTCTCCCGTCTGATTTTCCTCAGGTACTCCCCGAACGAGCTGTGTACCGTGAGTATCTGGGTCATTCTGTAGGTGAGCGGGAGGCCGCGGCAGTTTCTCCATGTCCCCCAATTTGGGAGAACTGCAGCCGCGCCTCGGTGTTCGCCTGCTTCACGGATCAGCTGGGATCGCCACTGGTCCCATGCGTCCTCCTCGGCGGTCCCTAGATCGTCTGGGGCCGCCTGCTCGGCCGAGTCCCCTCCCGGGCCCTACAGTCTCCTTTGCTCGTACCTCTTCTTGAGCACCAACGCCCGGAACTCCTACGGCGGAGACGCAGCCAGAAGGGTCGCCGGAGCGTGTGACACTGTTTGGTATCCCCTGACGATTCTGATGACAGTTACTCTGTGCAGCCTCCTGAGAAGCAGGATGCTGGGGCGACTCACCATTAGATCGTCCGCCCATACCGGGGCCCCGTACATCACCCAGGACCGAACGACGCCCTCGTATAGTCGGCGCATCGTGACTCCCGCCTCGCCGATGTTCGGCAGCAGGCTGCACAAGGCGTTGGTAGCCGCCGTCGCCTTCGGGATCAGGGAGTCGAAGTGCGGCTCGTGCGTCCACTGGCTGTCGATGTCGAGACCCAGGTATCGCATTCGCGATCCCACCCCGACGGTTTCTTCCTCCATGCTTACGCTCAGTCCGGGCGGGGGAGCCCCTCGCCTGTTGTTGTCGTAGAACTAGATGGCCTCCGACTTCACAGGGAAGACCTTTAGGTCCAGTCCGCGCACCGCACGTATCGCGCAGGCCGTTGCGACTTCGCCGATGCGCAACGTCTCGTGCCACCCGCGATCTCCGACCAGAACCAAACTGTCGTCAGCGTAACACACCATGGCCGCGCACGGAGGCAGCGGGCAGCGTAGTACCTCGTCGTACGCGATGAAATCGATTGACGAAGGCTAGTGATCATTGCGTAGAACGTGATAAAATACGTCTGAGGAAATGATATTGTTAAAACCAATGTAAGTAAACTTGGAATTATAATTGTAATTTACGGCAATATTAAAAGAGTGGTTACACTTAATCGCGTGGATGATATTATCACAAATTGTGATGTATCGAGACGTAAATTGAATCGACATATGTCTCGACATTTTGATTATTTGAAGTTTTAACGAATGAGAGAAAGCGACGCAATTCCACTGCCTAACAACTCACACACATAATGTGGAAAATACGTCGTGTACGACACACTAACAACACATCGTCAGTCGCTGAGAAATTATTACATTAAATATGATCATCGTGCCCAATGTCTTTCTCCCATTCAAGTAGCACCTGGGCACGTGAATGAGATCCTGGCAATGGGCACGAAAGGGTTAAACCTGAAAATCCTGATCTAAAAAGTTGATTAGCTTGTACAATTTTTATTTAACGGACTAACATTCTTTGATTTTATATTTTATTACTTGGTTTCTGATTAACTTTACTTTATTAATTTAATAGTAACTAGGTAACTTTACCTTACTAATTTAACAAATCCGAACAAAATTTTAGTATCGCAAAGAAGGTAGCGAAAAAGACTGAGAATCTATCAAACGGAATAATTGACTATAAGTATATTACTAAGAAAGAAATAATCTCAGGCGATTCTCTTTATCAAAGCACATACTCGAAAATGCAACAGTAGTTTTTTTTGATTTATTGTTTGTTTTTTAATTTTACAATTTGTCCAGTGGGACATTAGATAAAATGTTGTAACATGTGATTGAATAGCATGTGGATGGTTACCCCCAGCGGGGTACCATCTTCGTGTTCTTTAGGTTATATCCTTTGTAAGATCAGCTGGGTGTTTCCTTTTTAGTCTTCTTTCTATGCTTGTGTTGATCGTTTCCGTAGCCAGCCGGTTTAGGTGTGTTGTTATCCTTTCTTTGTACCTTTCCGCGCATCTGGTAATCTCCTTGACCGTTGGTATTCCCAGATCCTTCTGAATATCCTCGTTTCTAACGTACCATGGGGCGTTTAATATTGTTCTCAGAATTTTTGCTTGTAATGTCTCTATTTTGTTTATATGGCTCTTTGCTGCTGTCCCCCATAGTGGTATTCCGTATGTCCAGATTGGTTTTATAATTATTTTATATATTTTTAGTTTATTTTCTATGCTTAGTTTGGATTTTCGACTTGTTAGCCAATGCATTTGTCTCCTTGTTGTCTGTATTTTGCCTATTATTAATTTAATATGCTGTTTCCATGCGAGTTGTGTATCTATGTGGAGTCCTAGGTATTTGACTTGTTTTGTTTGTGTTATGTGCGTGCCGTTCAGTAGGATATTTGGTGGCGTCTGTTTTCGCAATGTGAATGTAATATGGTTGCATTTGTTGGGGTCTGCTTTTATTTGTTTAGCTTGCAGCCACTTTTCTATTTTTGTGATGTGTTCTTGTAGTAATGTGACTGCTGTTTCTGGGTTAATGTGCCTGACTAGTACAGCTGTATCGTCCGCGAATGTAAGTATTTTGCTATTGGTAGTTGTTGGTATGTTGGCCGTGTATAATGTGTATAGTATTGGTCCTTGATGTCTTTAACTTCAGAGTATGTGTCCTTGATTTTTATTACGAAAGTTCTGCTGCTTAAGTAGGATTTTATTAATTGGTATATTTCCTCCGGAAATTGTTTTCTGATTATTTGTAGCAGACTTTCGTGGTTTATTTTGTCAAATCCTTTCTCGATGTCCTTAAAGAGGGCTGTACAGTATTGTTTGTTTCTTAATGCTAGTATTATTTCATTGATGAGCCTGTGCATTTGCTCTGTCGTGGAGTGTTTGTTTCTGAATCCAAATTGGTGATATGGTATTAATTTTTCCTTCTCTATTATTGGTTTCAGGCGGACGTATGTTATTTTTTCTAGTATTTTTGAAAACACAGGAAGTAGCGATATTGGTCTGTAAGATGCTGCTTGGTGTGGGTCTTTGCCTGGTTTAGGTAGCATTATGATCTGTGCTAGTTTCTATAGTTTAGGATAGTATTGGATCCTTAGTATTGCATTGTATATTATTGTCATTAGTCGTATTGCTTTTGGAGGTAGGTTTTTCAAGATTTTACAATTGATTAGGTCGATTCCTGGTGCTTTATTGTTTTTTGTTTTTTCGATTATGTTTCTAATTTCTTGTGCTGTTGTTTTAGATGCATTGCTTGTCAGTTGAGGTACTATTGGTTGGCGCATCCTCGTCCGTATGACCATTGAAGTTGCTGTTGTTGATATTATGTGGTGTAAATGTGTTGCATAGGTGCTTGGAAAATTCTTCAGCTTGCTCTTCGTTGCTTCTCGCCCATGTGTTATATGCTTTTCTGATTGCTGGGGCTAGTTTAATTGGCTTCTTTATTTTTTTCGTGGCTTTCCATAGGGAGTAGTTGGAGTTCTCGTGTGCAGAGAGTGTCTCTATGAACTTTGTGAATTCGTTATTATTGTGCTTTTTTATTTTGTTTTTTATTTCCTTTGCAAGTTTGTTTAGGTGTTTTTTGTTTTCTCGTGATCTATGTTTTTGCCATTTCGCTTTTTTTTCTCTAATTTTTTCAAGGATGTCTGGTGGAATTATTTTTGTTTGTCTTTTGGTTGCTTCAGGTATGGTGGTTGCCCATGCTGCTTCTTGAATAGTTTCTGTAAATGTTCTTACTCCCTGTTCAATGTGTTCGGGTGTTTTTAATGGGATGTTGCAGTTGATCTTATTCTCGATTATTTCTTTAAATGATTGCCATTTGGTGATTTTATTGTATAGTGTATCTGGATTGTTATAAATTATTGGTTTGTTTCTGTATGTAATTATTATGGGTGTATGATCGAAACTAAACTCTAAACTGGATGCTATTTTTAGCTTATTTACGTTTAGTCCCTTTGTAACTGCAAAATCGAGTAGGTCAGGTATTTCGCTCAGGTCTGTCGGCCAGTATGTCGGTCTTCCTGTGGGTAATATATTGAGGTTATTGTTTCTAATGTGTTTCTCCAGGGTTCTACCTCGAGGTGAAGTAATTCTTGATCCCCATAGTGTGTGCTTTGAGTTATAGTCTCCCCCTGCAATAAACCTGTCACCTAAATGTTGGAAGTACTCTTCCCACATTTGTGTTGTAATTTTGTGTCGCGGCGGTACATATACTGCTGACAACTGAACATGATCGGTGCTAGTTTGTACTGTAACGGTGGTTACTTGGATATATTCCTTCCTGACTTGGCTGTGTAAGTAGTCTTTTATGTCGTTTCTTATTACCACTGCGGTCCCTCCGTGTGCTTTTCCTGAGGGGTGTTTGGTATCATATATAGTGTAGTACGGTACTTTCATGTAGCTTTTTGTAGTGAAGTGTGTTTCTGCAACAAGTAATATGTCGATATTGTTGTTGTACAGGAATGTTTTAGTTTCTAGGGCCCTATGATGTAGGCCGTTTGAGTTCCAGGCTGCTATTTTTAGCGTGTCCGTTTTTATTTTTTGCTTAACATGTTTGCAAGTAATTGGAGCATGACTGTAATCTGCTGTGTTTGTTGCCTGAGAACTGCATTTTGCTCGCTTATCATTTTTGTTAGCATTTCGGTGTTATTAATGGATTGCTTGAGCAAGTCCTTGATTTCTATAGCGTCATTGTTACTATTGCTCTGGTTTTGGTTGTCTATGTGCGCTGATTGGTTGGTTACTTGCGCGTAGCTTTGCCTACCAAAGGTGCTGGAGTTGTTGTGGTTATTGTTCCTAGCGTAATGTACATTTTGGGGATTGATGTTTGCTATCAATGTTGTGTCACTATCTGTTATATTTTGTTGTGGTTTGTGGTTATTGATTGATCTATTGCGAAGTGGTGGAAGCAGTTTACGTAGTAATTGTTTCCTGATTTCACATCCTTTATAGCTGGCTGGGTGTTTTCCGTTACAGTTGTAGCACCTAACTTCTTCAATTCTTCCTGAGTATGGGCAGTGTTTTGTTAAGTGGTTTTTTGCACATATAACGCATGCTGGGCTTCTGTTGCAATAATTTTTTGTGTGGCCATATTGTTGGCACCGCATGCATTGTGGTATATCTTTTTCGTATCGTGGTAGTTCCACTGTTACTATTGTGTTCAATATTTTTTTGATTTCATATATTTCTTTCTTATTGTTTCTGGGTTCCAGTTCAATTAATAAAAGTGGTAGTGGTTGCTTCGTGTCATATCTAGTCATGTTGTTTATTGATCTTGTTTGATGACCAATTTTTGCTAGTTCGTCGGTTAGTTTTTTTGTATTGCTTTTAGGGTGCAAGCCTCTTATAACTATCTTGTAGCTCCTTTCCGTTTTGAGCTGATATATGTGGTACACAGCATTCTTTTCTTTTAACGCTTTTGTCACCTTTCTATAGATTTCAGGCGTGTTAGTTTGGACCTTTACTTGATCTAGTTTGGTTTGTTCCATTATATAATTATCTTTCCCGACTATATTATTTAGTAGTTCGATAAGCGGGTCTATTATTTGGGCCTCGACAAATATTGGTAGCGGATTTGTAATGTGGCTTGAATTAGTTGTAACTTTGCTTATCGGGTCAGCATCTATTACTTCCGTTAACGAGTTGAAGGAATTTCTTAGTGGTAATTCTTGCAGCCATCGCTGCTTTTCTGTATCTAGGTTATCTGTCGCACTTTGGTATAGTTTTACGTTTCTTATTTGTCTTTGCTATTTTCCATGTTTCGTCTTGGTAATATCTTTCGTTTTTTTGGTTTTGCTCCTCCTATCTCGACTGCTCGTCCGTATCTTCTATAGCCATGTCGTTTAGGTTGTTATTGCATTATTGTTGATGTTTTAGGCTTAGTGAGTCTACCGACCTGCTTATATAGTGCATTTCATCTTTTGTTGTAAATTTTATTGTTGGTATCTGCTGCATTTTTAAAACTTCACCTCTCTATCACTATTAAGTTAGTTTCACTTCGAACACTTCTCCGGAGCACACGACCGACGAGGCACGTCCGTCTACCTCGGTTGCCCGCGCAGGAGTCGCAGCAGTAGTGTTCAAAATTATTGTTTTGATCCAAAAATCTGCCTGTCGCGAAGTGTCTTCTTGCACGTAAAATTTCACACATTCTTATACGGAGAAAATGAATTTTAAGTAATGTTTTAAATTCTAATGACTTAATATTGTCACGATCAATTCACTGCTTAAGATCAAGTATATTTACGTCATACAGGTATATTCATGTATATATTTGCCATTTACAAATATTCATACGGAATACTAGTATGCATATTTATAACTAACACGAATATATTCTCAAGTGTATATGTTTAACCTAATTATTAAAAAACTAATTATTATAATCGCGCGGTGCAAGAAGTCCTATCCTAAACTAAAAAATTTGAAAAAAAGAGCGTTACTACTTGGATTTTCGACCAATCGCGAGGAGACGCGTTCGCGAGATATCACATCAACGGGAGTCGTAAATTCCCGCTACGATTATAATAATCGACACCACGATTTGATCGAACCCCTGATTTCAGTTAAGATAATAGGGGTGGTTGGTTTGATACAACACCGCGGTAACAGAACCTAAAATATCTATACTTCTATCAATTTACTATACAATATGGATACAGAGAATTCGATGGTTACAGAACGTGAGCCAGAAGATCAACTGTCTGTCTGCTCTCACGTAATCACGGAGGAAAGTTCGGTAGTATTGTTTTGTAATAGAAGAGAGAGGGTAACTATCCCCGTTGCTTGTGCGTGACGTAGTTTCTGGAAGAACCCGGTTTTTCCTTTATGCAAATTCTCGATTCCTCAGTGATTGTTGAGACCGTATAATAGGCCTAAGGACTGTCTTAAGGACCAGCTATTATTAAACATAATCCTGTTAATAATAATGTTAAAGGCTAAACTAAAGGCTTAGGTTTATGATGGGTCCTTAGGAGTATTGAAGTCGGAATTACGGTATGTGGGCCTTGACGGCCAGACCCAGAGTGATGTCACACTGCCCATCTGGCGCGACGTAACACTACTCACGAGTATAAAAAATACCCGCGTTCACTATACTCGCAAAAAATTCTACGTAATACAAGTAGTCACCCGTGCCGATTGGAACCTTTCATCCTACGACATGATTCAGTGACCGGAGGAACAGAAATGCATGCGACTCACCGTTCGAAGCAAATCAAACAGGAACCGTTGAAAGGCCAATAGTAGAAATGGAGGTTGCGAAAAATTTGTTACAAAACAAAACACGAAGAGTGATCGCTGATTATTTGGAAAATTGGAGATTATGAGAAATGGAAATTTATTACATTCATAACTCTAATAATAATGAAAATTGAAATTCTAATAAACATGCATAAATGTAAAAACTGAAACTCTAATATAAAAGTTTAAAATCTGGAAATGAAGAATCTAATGATTTTTTAAATATATTAGTAATTTCTTTCATAATTCGGTATTAAAACTTTAACACTTATTTTATTTTAATGAAAAAATAATCTTAGAAAATGCTGTCCTCCTAAATTTTCAATCAAATTGTATTTCTTAATTGATAGTGATCAAAGAAAAATAGACAGAATAGACATAATTGAAGTACGATATGTAAAAGTACTTACATACTTGAGCTCCTGCAGACGCTTTGTCCTCTTGAGAGATGCACTGACTCTAATACCGAAAAAGAATGTTCAAAAGAATATAAAATAAAACCATATTACCGCGACTACTAAAATTATAATCGGCGAACAAGAACTCTAATGTCGCGTACAAAATTGTTTGATAAAATTTTATTACTTTCGCGTGTGATTATTTAATTGGATTAAATTATTGGAGTAATGAAAAACCGACGCCATCAATAGGTTATAATAAGTTACAAACCTGACGCAACGCGATCCATATTATCGGTACGAAATGAAACGACTAAATGACTCCTTGTATCTTAGTTTCACCGAGCAACGTCTAAAGTGGCGGGGGAAAGAAGGACACATGAGCCGGTGGCACAAGCAGCTACGCAGTTAACGATTACACGTTACTAGACAAAGAAATGTATACATCAACAAAAACATTCATCCTCTACGAAGCACTTCCTTCTTTAGAATTACGCAGCAGGAATCTTTCTCTACATCGATATTTACAAACATCGTACAATAATTCGTAGCCTTCGTGGTAACATCACAGACACATTTGTCTAACTTATTACCTTACTTACATTAATTTATTACCTTAATTTCGCTAAACAAAGCAAGATTTAAACAACAGCATGGAGAAAATGAAAAATTACTTAAAATTACTGGTCGCTAATGACTCAGTATGCAGATGAAGGGTTAAGTGCTTTTTGAGTGCGTATTCGCTTTTAATACTAATATAAAAATAATAAAAGAGAAACGTTATTTATCCCTAAGCGCAAAATGTAGTAAGAGAAAAATTTTCTCACGGTTGAAAATTTTAAGTCCATTGACATTTTCTCTATAACATTTTTATTGTTACGACGTAGTATCTGAAGTTTTGACCGATCCAATGATTTTTATTGTTAGAAATATCTTGAATACGGAGTGTTACGTCGCGTGAAGTGGTCAGCGCGACGTCTCTAGCGCTGCCTGGCCGCCAAGGGTCGACCCCCTATAAACCGAAGGACAAACCATAAACCTAGACTTTTAGTTTATCTTTTGTCTTTATATTTATAACTAACTCCTATTAACCTTGAAGGAATCATTATTCCTATAAGTGTTATCGGTTTATGGATGGTCCCTGGAATAGTCCTTAGGTCTATTATGCGTTCATACTAATTACGGAGAAAGCGAGTATTTCCCTAACGGGAAAGCTGGGTTCTCCCATGAACACCCACACCGAGCCTTCCTCCGTAGTGCTACGAGACCGCAACTAACTGTTACTACGATACTCGGACAGTCAACATCGGACTGCTTCCACAACTCTGGGGCTGTCACCTCTCTGATATACATCTTCGATATACATCAGAGTTATACAAATAAAAGGTGTAAATCGTTGTTGAAAATATATAGTATAACCTGTCAACCGCAGTGTCCTACAAAAACAACCACCCCTATTGTCCTAACCGAAATACTGGGATCGAACTGTCCGTGGTGTCGATTATTCTAATCGTAACGGGAATTTACGACTCCCGTTGATGTGCTCCCTCGCGATCGCGTCTCCCCGCGACTGGTCGAGCAATCACGGAGAATTAAGAATTGTGTAATGAAGGATGTAAATAATGGAACATAATTATGGCGGAGAAATCAGTGAAGGAAAGTTATTTTGCTAATTATTATAGGAATGAATATTCAAAATGCCGCGCAACGACTAGTAAACTATTTCATTAACACTAATCTTACCAGGCCTAGTCAAACGACTGGTTTAAAGATCTAATTTAAAATTGTACATTTATCGTTATTTCTTTTGTTCATCTAGCTTTATGTGAATTCTTATATTCTCCGATTAATCGATTTCTCAACTGTTAAAACCAGTTATTTGACCGGGCCTGATGAGATTAGTGTCAAAAGCCAGCCTGAAATTTTCTTCAATTTTTGATCTTCGGCTGATTTTCAGTATTTTGCCTTCGATTTTTCACCAGAAATTATATTTGAGAAACGAAATGCAATGTAAGAGCTGCCAACGTTTAGACCATGTTGCTTCTAACTGCAACAGACTGCCGCAGCGTTAAATTCTACGATAAATTCCGATCCAGATGAACGTATTGACTCAGATTCCTGTACCGAAGAAAGCGAAGATAGTACAAATCAACCTTATTGCGTATCGTGTAAAAATTTTCGTCATCCCGTTCAAATCAAGATTGCTCTCAACGCTTATTGTTAGTGTTAAAAAGGCGATGGCAAAAGAGAATTTGGAATATTAACGAAGAGCGAAACAAATAAATACGATTCGTTCGTGAAACAAGCGACTCAAAAATTACTTGCACAGTTAAATTCCATCGAATAATAAACTGAATAATTGTCCTAGACCCTGTATTCCCATATTTCATCGCGATATATCTGATGGCTAAATACGAGTTATAAGTCTAACCTTGTCCTTGGAGAAACGGCTAAATACTACGATACAAAGCTAAGTCCCGAAATCGGTGCGTCGAAGATCACCCAGAGTTCAAACTCTACACTTATAGGGGAAATCTTTACGCTTATACCGCAGCAACATAGCTCAACAGTGAACCGGCTCCTCTCATTTCACTAAATAATAGGGCGACAATCTTGTTACGACCGGCACACTTCAAATCCGATGGACTGATGATGAAGATAAAGATATGACGGCACTCGACGACAATGTATATTGCCGAAGTGCCTAATGAGCCATCGATATCCCAACGGTCCTTCCACCGAATGTTCGAGAAGAAGGCGTGCATGGCAACGGTCGTGAACGCCTAACAAACGCGTGGATAGTGGGGATATTGAATGGTGACAAAGGAAAAAGAAACAGATCCGATCGAAAGTCAAATTGTAAGAGCTGCAGTCTTGGAAAGTCACAGCTGGGGTTCAGAAGTAAATCGTAATTAGTGTAAACCAAGTGTTTAAAAAATGAATTCCCTTTTTATTTTTTTATATTTTATTTTTTTCATCTTCGATTTCTTTTTCTTTTTTTTTATTTTACGTGACAATCCCCTATACGAGTCCAGTAACTCGGCGGTAAGAACAGAGCATCGCTCGCAATATTCAACATTTCCAAACATATACCGCCACGTATAGCCAATAGGAAGCTACATCTGTATATCCCTTACTAAATTATGTCTTGTTTCATGACAATGTTTCCAATCAATCGAAAAATTTAAGAGAAAACAGCGCTTGCCCTCCTTATAAATGAAATATCATAATGGAACTTTCGGGCAGCCGACTATATCAGGCCAACTGACACAGAGTTCAAAGTAATTTCCCGTGCTTCCAGGTTTTTTCCTGAAATAAGACTTGGCAAGTAGATAGCTGCCGCTGTAACGCATTATTTAAAATAGATTTGAACCGCGAGAAAATTTCCGAAATCCCCAAAAAACATCTCCAAATTAATAGCTCAACAACGATGGAACTTATTTAGAGCAGCCTCTATTTCTGTCAACAAACTGGTGGTCCGTAATGTGGCGACCTCTACTCGAGGCTGCGAGTGGACCTCGAGCACCGCGCCTGGAGACATATAGACCCGTACAACAACATGGTGTCTCGAGAATCAAACTTGGAAAACCGCCATTTTGTCGGGAACTTTCGCTTAGTAAATTACTCCTATTCCAACTTATTCTATGCTATTAACCTTTGTGATTGGAATGGACTCACTCTCGCAATTTGAAACTTACAGGGACGATAGGCCCATAACAAAAAGTAAAGAGAATAATACTCCTAACAATGCAGCTTATCATATGGCTCTCGATACACCGTAGTACACGCCCAGCTCCATAGGTGTCACTCGGTGCTCGAATACCTAACTGTCGTGACTAGCAATAGTACCCAGATGGCACGACACGTTCCGTATACTCGTTTAAGGCTACATATCGTAATTTGTACGTACAGCGTATTGGTGGCACTACCAATTTGTACATCGGCATCAGGCTAATGATGATTCTATAACCCTGCCATGAGTTACGGGGCCCGCATACCAAGATGACGACCGCCTGACACACCCATGCGCGTCTCTTCACATCAATACCGTTGGTTTTCGCGATAAGAAGACCTGCCGTGACAAGTGAGTGCTACCATCCACCTACAAGATACAAAACTGAACGCATCACCGAGGTTCCGACGCTCTTTAAGCATCGTTCGACCGTGCCGAAACCAGACGTGGCTAATGCTGTTGCACATTTTTGGACCATCGTACGCATCAGCAATCTGTCCCATTCAGTACACCACCATCATCACCCACCATTCCGGTTTTAAAGTCAAAATCATTTACCTTAGTAATGTCCAAACTTACCGTAAATTACACAACGTTAATCAGTACAATGATCAAAGTAACACTAAACAACTAGCATCAGCATAAATAAAAACTTCCAGTGTTGTAAGTTACGGCTCATACCTAGCACCGGCATATCATACATTATTTAAAAGGTTTTATCCTATCTTGGCAAAATCAGATTCATAAAGTTTAACGGCGGAACATACTGTGAGCCGACTATCTCTCAGCAGGCCACAATGTAATAATGGAGGAAACCCTCACCCCAATATGGTACCAACTGCCTGGTATCGTAAACGGCACTCTCGTCCGGCGCAAGCGCAGAGATCTCAGAATAGAGCTTCGAATAGCAGGTCTTTTTCACAACATGGCGCCGCATGCCAGTCCCGATAAACGTCGCCTTTGCTCGTGCCAATCAAATGCATTACAGGAGGTACCATGAAGTGGTAGTATCATACTACCATTACAAACTTACATACTCGTCAATAGCCCAAACGTCAGCATTAGTCTTGTTACCTCCACTCAAACCGGTACGTACCATAGGCACTTGTGCAGTCATTAGTTAAAATCATCCATTATTATTTATTTAATTAGTTGATTTTAATTTAATTTAATTTACGGACAGGCCCTGCAGTCCTATTAATAAATACCTAGCTGGTATTACCACGATGGCAAGGTGAGCCGATAGTTATATATACTATTATAATAGTAATAAAACTTTTCAAATCAAACTACCGTATTATTAGATTAACTGCTTTAACTATAATCAAAATAATACTGTTACCATTTAGCTTAATGTTACTGCATTCTTCTACAGATTTCTTCAAACAATAAGTTTACTTAATGTTAGGGACTGCAAACCTGGCACTGTCAGTGATAATGAAATTTATCCTCTTTCAGCTTGTCAAGGTAAGATTAATAATATAAATAATTAATTTTTACTTACAATTCGTAAATCCTTCTACTGTTTTTCCGATTTTAACCATCACCAATCCTTTATACCTAGTCAACGACTAACACTTTATTTACATATTACACTTTCTAACTCAGTTTAATCATTAAATTATTCTAAATTTTTGGACGACGTAGCGAGTGTCACGTAAACTTGAGGGTTGGGGGATAAAATAAAATAGCTGAGTCGTAACACAACTATTAACTTTGCTTTTATTAACCTTTATTATGAATTCAGCAATCACACTGGAATACACATTGAATTAACACACATAAATCACAATTCACTCCAATCACTTTATGTAAAGCCTAATTACACTGATACGTTAAGTACGCGACTGGTCTCAGGGTAGAAACTCGGTAAAAAAAATGTTGACTATTCTGAAGATAGAGACTGAGTAATGTTTAGTGACGATGTTGTGGCGGAGGAAAGCTAGGGGTGAGTGTGTCTGAGGCCACGAGATGAGCTGATTCGTTAAGGATAATTTTGATTAGGAAAGTGAGGGCGATAGACATTAATTTTGATTGGAGCACAAGAACCCTGGTGGACTAGGAAGGGTCTTAGCCACCCTTGAGAGAAAGTTGCTAACGGTAAAATACCGAATGTGAGAAAACGAACTTTCCCACTTTAACTTAGATTAAAATCCACTAATCGCTTACTCACCCAATGACAACAAACAAAGATAACTGCACGTTCTCATGACCCCTTGGCTCTTTCACGCAATCTTATCAATTCCCTTAGACACTGTACTTTTCCGTCATTTTTCCACCACGGAAAGGAATTATCCAGCACTACCTCGCTAGTTAACCATTGACACCTCTCAAAAACCTTAAGATTAATTCCACCCACGTTATGTCAGATCTACACCTTTTTTTTTTTTTTTTTTTAAGTGGAGAAATCCTCATGGACACACGCTGTTACAAACAGACGAGTAGTGTCGGACTCTTACCGACTAAAATTCCACAGTGGTCCTCTCGACGGCTCTGCGAAGGCACCCGGGGTCCCTTGCGAATTCTACCGGGTGCTCCTCGTCGTCTATCTCCCCGATGATGGTGTTAACGAGGAGGCCTCCTTGTCACACACAAAGGCCGCTAGGGGAGACCACGCCCCCTAACGCCTCGTTCCCTGGATCGGATCCTTCTAGCGCGTCGACGGCGCGGCAACCTCTCGATTCCGAGCTCTGCTAGGATGCAGAGTTCTTTCCCGCCTTCTTTCCGCTCGCTCCTTCGTGAGGATCACTTGCTCGCAGTAGGTGCGCACGGCAATGTATTCCTGGCGACCCCTGAGCATTGCCGCAATTATCGCGTCCGGGGCCAATCTCTCGCCGATTTCGAGTCGCAAGACGCGTCGCGAGACCTCCCACGCCGGACAGAATTCCAACGTGTGCTGCGCCGTGTCTTCCTCCTCCTCGCAGTGGTGACAGGTGGACGTCACCTCGCGCCGAATCTTGAGCAGGTACTCGCCAAACACTCCGTGACCGGTGAGCACCTGCGTCGTTCTAAATGTAAGCGGAACACCGCCTCGATCGCTCCACTCTTCCCAGTTGGGAAGCACGGCGCGCAAGGCGCGATGCGGTCGCACGGTATCCTCTTCCATGAGTAGAGAGCGCCAGCGCTCCCAGGTCTCCAGCTTCGCTTCTTCCCGGACGTCCACCGACGTCGGCGTCGCACCCCCGCTGGCAATCAGGGCCCTCCGGTGTTCGTACACCCGACGGAGTGCCAGGGCCTGCAGCTCGAACGGAGGGGACGCGGCCAACACAGTCGCCGCCGCGTAAGACACGGTCCTGTAGCCTCGCGCTATACGGATGGCGGTCGTTCTTTGCAGTCTCCTCACCAAGATCAGGCTGCGACGACTCGCCGACAGATCTTCGGCCCAGACCGGGGCTCCGTAGAGGACTCGCGATCGGACCACTCCCTCGTAGAGTCGGCGGACTCCCAGTCCCGCGCCGCCGATGTTTGGCAGTAGGCCGCATAAGGCGTTAGCCGCGGCTGTCACCCTTGGGACCAGGTCCTCGAAGTGTGGCCCGAACGTCCATTCGCTGTCGATGGTCAAGCCCAGGTACTTCATTCGGCGTCCTACCGGCACCTTTTCTCCGTTGATCACGAGCGTCGACAGTTCCTCCGGTGGTGTTCCTCTCCGGCGTCGATCGAAGAACCACAAGGCCTCGCATTTGGCCGGCGACACGCTCAAACCGAGCCTCCTTATGGCATGTACCGCGTATGCCACCGCCGTCTCGGTCAAGCACACGGTATCGTACCACCAGCGTCCGCCTGCCAGCACCAAAGTGTCGTCCGCGTAGCATATCGTGTCTGTGCCCGGCGGCATCGGACATCGGAGCACCGAGTCGTAGGCCGTGATCCACAGGATCGGTCCCAGTACAGAACCCTGTGGCACGCCGCGCTCCACCGGTCTCCTCTCT